>NC_091662.1:8777708-9079062 GCF_042453785.1 Malus domestica
TGTTCGAGTGGTCTCAGTTAAATGCCGATGTTTCCTCTCAACACACCCATTTTGCTCTGGGGTGTGAGGACAGCTGAACTGATGCAAAATACCATGTTGGAGAAGAAAAGAACGAAACTGAGAACTTGTAAACTCACCCCCTGAATCAGACCGTAAAGTCTTGATTTTGTTTCCAGTCAAGGTCTCAACATAAGATTTAAAATGCACAAATATGGAGAAGACCTCAGATTTGAACTTCAAAGGAAATAGCCAACTGTATTTGGTAAACTCATCAACAAACAGTACATAGAATTTATATCCACTGACAGAGGAGATAGGAGCAGGGCCCCAAACATCACAATGAACAAGTTCTAAACTGTGAGTAGTACTGCTAGTGCTTACAGAAAATGGCAACTTATGATTTTTACCAATTGCACAATCTTGACAAAAGAAAGATACAGATGGTTTGCCAGTGTAAGCAAGCTTATTTCTACTTAAGATCTTCCGGAAGATTGCAGAAGAGGGATGTCCAAGCCGCTTATGCCAAAGTTGTAAGGAAGCTGGAGTACTAATATTAGCATAGGATGAGGTAGAAACTGGAGCACAAACAGAAGCAGGTGAAGTACCTTGCACAGGATAAAAGCCAGAGCTAACTGGCCCCTGAAAAAGCATCCTCCCCGTAGAACGGTCCTTGATTGTAGAACCATCAGAATCAAGGATTAATTGACAGTAATTATCCTTTAAAAATTGATATGCAGAGAGGAGATTAAACTTCATATGAGGAACATGGAGAACATTGTTCAACTTAAATGCGGCAGATGGAGTGTTAAGAACAGAAGTACCAGTGTGGTGAATGGGCATACCTTGACCATCACCAATATAGACTTTGTCGTCACCATGATAAGGCATAGGAGAATGAATAGCAGAGATATCATTCGTGATATGCGAGGTAGCTCCAGAATCCAAAATCCAGGTAGGAGAGGTAGATTTAGCAGTGGTGTGAGCACACATTGCTGCCAATTTTGCAGGTGGAATTTTTCCAGCAAAGGCATGATTCATGCGTTCAAAGCAGTCAATTGCTTCATGATCATGAGAGTGACAGATTTGACAGGGAACTCGGCTACCAGAGTACTGTCGATTGGAGCCTCCTGAAGAGCGACTTGGAGTGTAGGAGTTGCCTCGGAAATTATTAGTCCCACGATAATTGGTAAAACTGCGATTGTTGCCACGATTATTGCCACGAGTGTGACCACGATGGCTGCCTCGATAATTCTTAGAAGAATTATAGTTGGAGTATGGAGCAACAAATGCTTGAGGAAAGGCATTAAATTGAGGCGTTGGAAGAAGTGGAGCCTGAGAACGCTGAGACTGAGCAGCGTAGGCATGAAATGGTTCTGTAACAGAAGGAACAATAGACTTCTTCTTTCGATCCATAAAGAGTTCTTTGTTGATCAATAAGCCATGAAGTTCATCAAGAGAGGTGGAGGAAATTCGCAACATTATAGAGTCAATGAAGGATTCGTACTCATCAGAGAGGCCATTGAGCGTAACAGCAATAAGATCAGGATCAGAAATTGGCGCTCCAGCCGCCATTAAAGCATCTGAAATTCCTTTGATTTGTTGAATGTAGGCAGAGATTGAAAGATCACCTTTCTGAACAGAGTGAAGGCGAGTGCGGAGTTGGTGAATGTGCACAGCGGAGACACCACCAAAGCGTTGTTCAAGATTGATCCACAGTTCGCGAGATGAAGATACACCGACAGTAAAAGGGATGATTTCTTCAGATAAAGTGGAATTTAACCAAATGAGGATGTTTTGATCCTTTTCATACCAAGCTTCAAAGGCTGGATTCGGAGCACCGGTGCTGTGGCCAGAACTATCAAGAAGAAACGGCGGTGGACATACTTCAGTACCGTCAAGAATGCCAGTGAGCTTGTAACGGCGAAAGATTGGAGCAAAGAGCGCCTTCCAGATGAGATAATTGTCTCGTTTGAGCTTCGTGGGAACCATACAACTAATGTTTTGGATTGTGATTGAAGAAATAGATGAAATTGGGAAATTAGGGTTAGGGTTCATCGAAGAGGAATTTGGGGCAAGAATGTCTGGATTCGCTGGAGAAGACGTCGAAGATGCCATCGGAGAGACAGAGAAACAGAGATGAAAGATCGAAAAGGGGAAGAATCGATCAAGAGCTGAAGAAAACCACAGAGATCACGAAGAGGTGGAGAGGATCTTGAAGATCGATGAAAATCGCGAAGAGGTGGAGAGGATCGCGAAGAGGCGGTTAAGCAAAGGCTCTGATACCATATGAGAGTTATGAAATATTCTGTTTCATTGAATTTATGAGGCTTTACAACTGTGTATATATATATATCTGCTAATCATAATTAGCACCTAATCAAGTATAACTAATTACACTAAGATAACTATTAGTTACACTAAGCATAACAGAAACTGTTATGATGTCCTGGAATATGTGTCAATAAGTGTTACACATCCCTGAATTTCCTTCTTGGACTTTTTTCCACAAGGTGGCAAGGAAAGGAGAATCGGCAGTCTTCTTCTTCTCTTTTACTGTATAAGTAGGTTCAGAATAGTCGATACCAATTAACCGTGCCCGAACCGAGTTTGTAAGAAAATTGTGCTTTTAATGAAACCATGGAAATGTTGGGATTGCATTCGAAAATCGAAGGGAAGAATCGATTCCTGTATGAGCGCAATTAGTGATGATGTTTCAAAACTTTGATATGAAAACCAACGTACAAATTACAAATTTCCTCCAATGATGGATGCAAATCAATCTTAGTTGATGAGTCAATTTTATACTATATATTACTCCCTATTCTTGGTATATTTTGGTTATTATTTTGGTGAGATTTTGATGCTTTGTTATGTGTTTTTAATGTAGGACATGCGAACTTGTTATGAGCATAAAGTAATCAAACAGTGGAATTTTTGAGTGATTCCAATTGGAGCGGGTTCGTGAATCTGTCAAGAAGGCTATATCAAAATTTCATAATTTTATCCTGAAGCATTTGATCGTGACGAATTAATTTATGTCCAACGCGCAGTGCTGGCAGATGGGGCTGCAGAGCTTATTTGCGACTTCTGGGTTGGAAGATGATAGATTTTGGACTTGGACTTTTCTTGGAACTTGAAGATGAGGTCCTTTAATTCAAGTCGATTTGGGCTTGTTTTGGAGCCCTGAAGGTCCAAAAACGTGGTTATCTCTTTGCTGGGCAGATTTCATAGTCAGAATAGGAATGTAATTCCTAGTTATCGTTTTATTATTTTATTTCCTAGTTTTTAGAAACCTTTTCTATGAGGGTTTAAATTGGGAGTAGTATAAATAAGGATTTTTTAGCCATTAGGGTTCTGGGGGGAGAACGTACGCATTATTTTGGAGAACTTCAAACTTTTTACCTACAAGGTGTTTTCATTCTTTTTTCTAGTTAATATATTTTCTTTAGTTTTTATTATGATTGTTCGTAACTAGCTCTTTTGCTAGGGTGAAGCCACAAGCCTTAGCATGAATATGTGATTTTATTAATTTCCCTATGAATAGATACATGCTTGCTTTGAATTATTAATCACGGCGATTAAACTATCTAATTGTTTTAGTGATTCGTGATCATTAGGGTATTTAGACAAGCAATTTGATGCAATTTCTGTTGGAACATCACTCTGAAATTGAGGAGGGCTTCTTGTGATTAGTAATTGTAAGTTCACTTAAGGTGAACATCACGCTCTTAAGGGTTGCATGGTTTTTCGAAGGGTTTTCACAAAGTTTAATGAGTCTTACATGTTTATATTTGATCTGGACATCACAGACGGATTGCATGTTAGATATATGTTTTCGCTTGAACATCACAAGGAAAATATGTATTAGGAAAACCTAACCTTCAAAGCATGTATGTAGAAATTCATAAGTAATGGGTAAAATTACATAGGATTGTTAATGGTGACTGCAGAATTTGTTCTAAATAATTAACTAAGAATTAGTTTAAATACAAATTATTCATTCAATCGCTGCGGAAAACGACCTTGCTTGAGCTGCTATACTACGATAATTTTGTACTCTTGCAAGTATTTTTAAGTGTTTTTATCCCTACTTTTGTAGGTGATAAAAATCCTATCAAGAAATTGGTGTTGTTGCCGACGATCGTTTCAAATAATTTGTGTTTATCATATTCTTAGTTAATTATTTTTGTAAATATCTTTTTACTTGTTGATTTTATTTTTATTTTTATAGGTTATGTTTTGTTGGTTTTGAGAACAGTTAAACGATGGGCTAGAATCTACAACCAACAGGAGGGTTGCCTTCATGGAATTATATCAATATGAGGAACTCTCAAAGGCCTAGGTGCGATCCATACTCAAAACTTTACAATATAAGAGCCCCTTGAACAGCCAACCGTGCCACAAAGATCTACTCTAGATGACAAACTTGCTGAATTGGCAGAGTGTGTCAAGCAATTTGTTGATAGCATGCCGAATACCAAACCATCAGCAAAGATAATTGAAGAGCAAGATGGGCAGCTTTCGTATCAATTCATAGAAAATGAGAACGATTCATATTCAAACTTTTACAATCGGTGGACAGAGCATCCTACTTCTATGTGGGTAAGCAATCAACAGGCTTTTCAGCAGCCCTGTGTGCCACAAAAACTTTCTTTGGAGGACCAGATTGCTAAGTTGGAGGAGTCCACTAGGTTGTTCATGGAGGGTACCCCTAAGTTGCAGAAAATAAATTCAATCGACAATCTGGCACAGCAAATCGAGTAGCTCACGTATCAATTGGAAGAACAAGAAAACGATTCCAATTCAAATTTCCCTAATCAACCAATTGCAAACCTACAGGGTTCAAATGAGTGCTCTGCAGATCAAACATTGAGATGGGGGGGGGGGGGGAACCAACGATACTACAATGGAAGAATCTGAAATTGAAGGCCCAATGGGAGAAACAGCGCCTACTGACCTTGAACCTGTTATGACCCAAAGGCAGCAGCAGACCATGACGGATCAACAAAATCAAAATTCTATGCGGACACATGCAAAAGTGCACATTAATCTGCCGCTAAGGGATGCGACTGAAAAAGCTCCAAAGCAATCACTAAATTTCAATTTATTTGAGGCTCCAAGGCAACCCGCTAAGCAGCAGGAATACATGAATACTCAAACAGATTTGCATACAAGGCAGAAGGGTGGTGATGAGAAATTTTTAAATGCTGTACTGGACAGTACACCAGCATAGCCGATCATATTTAGAGAAATTTGGGGAAAGTCCTACAAGCAAGCTAAGATCTGCATGGGAAATAAGAAAAAGCTTAATGGCAGCCGCATTCTTCGTCAACAAATTCTACTAGTGCAGAGGTTGTGGGTGTTAAATACAAGGTTCAAGTCAACCAAGTATTGAACTTTGAGTGTGTGGATTAATCTGTTCACATGTGTTCAATATGATTTGGTTGATGATAATAAGTCCATCAAATGTTCCAAGAAATGTCGTAGTGAATAAACTAAATTTTCTTTTTTAGTGGTTCTCGTTCTATTTCTATCTAGGAAACTTGGACCTTCAACGCTAGGACCTCCAATGTTTATTCTACAAAGTATTGCTTGTGAGTGCTCTGGATTGCAAATTATGATTCCAGGCAATGAAGTTTCAAGGCGGTTTGGCTGTATCCAGAAAGATCGAACGACATTTGAACTTCCTCTAGATAACGAAGGATGAGAGAGAGGTAAATCATGTGGGAGGCAGATTCTCTGCCCTCTCACTTCCCATGCCCCCTATTTGTGTGGTCACGGTTAAACCCTGTTAATATTTTATATTATTTTTTTTATAAGGATGATAAGCCAAAAACGAATAGTAATATAAAATGTTGATGTGACTTAACCGTGACCACACAAACAGGAGGACACGGAAAGTGAGAGGACAGAAAATCTACCTCCAATCATGTGTTGCTCATTTATTCAGCTTAGCTAACAATTAATTAATTAAGTCCGTCGAAAAAAAATACAAAACAAAGATGTGGCCTTCGAAAGTGGGTAACTGGGTCGGAATTATTATTTCATTCCTGGTGAAGAAAGGCCACAGGTGATTACAATATCAACAAATAATTGAATACAGACAAACTATAGTGATCAATCGAACTTGTTGGTTTATATGGAAGGCGAGATGCAAGTTTCTGTTCAATCAACAACCTATAGTTCCTCGACAGATCATCGCAGTCATCACCCAATCTGTGGCTGCTTTTAAGGAATATACTCAGGCTACGGTATGTAGTTTGCCTATTTCTGTCAATGGTTTGGTTTCTGATATGCAGTGGTCTCCTCCTTGTGTGGGTTTTATAAAAATTAATGTGGATGCGAGCTGGTTAAGGAGTGGAGCTTCTGGTTTTGTGGGGGTGGTGGCTCGGGACGATGAGGGCAGGTTTATGGCAGCGATCAGGAGGAGGGTCACGGCCTCGTCTGTGGCTGTGGCAGAAGCCTTGGCAGTGCTGCATGGGTGTGAGCTTGGAAGAAGTATGGGATGGAATTTTGTCATCGTGGAATCAGATTCTCAGGAATCAATATCCTGTATTCGAGACTCGGATACGAGGGGTAGTTGGGAAGCTTTTCCAATTCTGGCGCGATGCAAAAGAATGGGGGAGGCTTTTATTGACTGCCGCTGGTCTTGGACTCCAAGATCGGCAAATATGGCTGCGGATCGTCTGGCGTTGCGGCAAAGTAGGGAGGTATGTGATAATGTTTGGGTCAACAGACCCCCATCCTCTCTTGTTCATGTTCTGTGTAATGATGGTCTTCCTTGTCCCCATTAATTTCTTCCTAGCAGTATGAGGAGTGACATTTTTAGCATTTGGTGCGATGTCGGTTGTACCTCTTTGTACTGCTTCTCCTTAGTTGTTTGTTGCTTGCTTTTGCCTCGGGGTAGGCTTCTGTGTATCTTTGGCATCTTTGCCCGGTTGTTATTGATTCCTGTTCGCCAAAAAAAAAAAAAAAGAAACTCCATAATGGAAAAAGACACAATCTTCCTTAAATTAAAGACCCCCACTTGGTATGGCCACTTTATATGTAATATTTTTATATTTTTCAGTTGTCTGTGATTATTTTAAAATATTATAATGGTGGATTGTTACATCAAAGGTAGTCGGTAGGAGTTTGCAACAAAACTTCCTCTTCTTTAAATTAAAGACAGTCAAGTAACAATTTTAAAATTTTTAATCGTCAATGAAATTGCCACGAAATTTCATCTCTTTCAACTTGATCACATTCACATTGAAGGTGGTAGGAAACTGCTGCTTCCTTCACATGAAGAAAAGCATGCATAAGGCCTGATATATATAACAAGAGAGAGTCCATTGTCCACACTCCATACCATACTGCATATTCCAATTCTTTGAGAGGCTCTTTTCTTTAGTTTACTTGTCTTTAATTCTCTTATGGCCATTCAACTTGCCTCTTCTTCTTCCTTGCCTCCTTCATGGACATATGATGTATTTTTGAGTTTTAGAGGTGAGGATACACGCTTTACTTTTACAGATCATTTATACAAGGCCTTGCACAGTAACGGAATCGACACCTTCATTGATCGCCATCTTATAAGAGGAGAAGAAATATCACCAGCTTTTCTAAAAGCAATTGAAGAGTCAAAAATTTCAATCATTGTAATCTCTGAAAACTATGTATCGTCAAGATGGTGCTTGAATGAGCTCGTACATATCCTCGAATGTAGAAGGTCAAGACAGCAAATAGTTTGGCTAGTTTTCTACAAGGTGGATCCGTCCCATGTACGAAATCAAACGAGTAGTTTCGCTAGCGCATTTACAGGACTTAAGTGCAAATACAAGGACGAGGAGAAGATCCTCTTATGGAGGAGTGCTCTAAAAGAAGTAGCAAATTTGTCAGGACATACGGTCAAAGAGGGAGAGTACGTACATTTCTTCACTCCTTGTAATTTGTTTAATTATATGATTCTTTCGTGTAATAGTCTGTCACTAGCAAGAGTGCCCGCGCGGTGCTGCGGGTTTTCAAACTGTACAAAACATGTAGAAAGTTTTAAATGAATATATGATATGCCATACTATTTACATGTGGAAAATGTACTTACAACACTATCTACAATAAGGAACAATGAGTAGGATTGGACTTCGTTAATCTGATGGGCTTGTTTTCATTTTGTTTAGCATAGTTGACTGAAATTAGGAGAGAAATAGAAAAAGAATTTCATATATTGTTTATGAAGGAAACAAATTCAGATTCTCACCTTTGAATTAATTGATGACAAACATACTACAGATTCTCACCTTTGAATTAATCACTAAAATATGAGAGTTTCCCTACTCTCATCCACAAATTGTCTTCTACTAATCTTAAGAACAGTAAATGAATAACAATCAATTAAAATAAAAATTTCATAAAATAACAAATTGCAATAGAAATTATTTTACAAAAAGAGAAAGGGTGAAATTTTGGGTTAAGGGTTGAGGTTGAGGGGGAAGGGCGGAAGTTACCGTGAAGAGAAGAATTGCTTTGGAGGTGGAATTGGGGAAGTTATCATTGGTTTTGGACTTTTATTTCTTTTTTTTAATTGTTTAATGATTATCCACAATTATTATTTTGATTGTTTGACATGAATATCCACAATTGCTTTGGAGGTGGAAGTGGGGAAGTTATCATTGGTTTTGGACTTTTATTTCTTTTTTTTTAATTGTTTAATGATTATCCACAATGATTATTTTGATTGTTTGACATGAATATCCACAATTCCTAGACCTTGTTTATAAACTCAAATTATGAAAGTAAGGGTAAAGTTGTCTTTTTGTGTGTTTTTGGTTGACAAAGACTCTTCTTTTAATAATAATATAGATTATACGCTTTGTCGTTCACCAAAGCTAGCGAACGAGGAAGTGAGTGTTCTAGCGGTTGTTGCTAGCACTTCTCTTTTGTGTAATCCTCTCTTCATCTTTTTTACTTTCCTTTTTCTTTTCAAAGATATATAGCAAAAAAGTTGATTGACTAAATGTGTTAAATTTTTTAATTAAACTGGTAGGTATGAAGCTACATTTATCGATAAGATTGTTATGGAGATCTTAGTCAAAGTACTGCAACGCACATATTTGAATGTGGCCAAATACCCAGTTGGAATACAATCTTGCGTTCAAAAGGTGAAAGGGCTTTTAGGTGTCGGAGGAAATGATCCTTTTGTGGTTGGGATTTGGGGGACATCTGGAATAGGCAAGACAACAATTGCAAAAGCTATTTATAATGCAATTGCTCATAAGTTTGAAGTTAGTTGTTTCCTGGCAGATGTTAGCGAAAGATCGGCATCACGTGAAGGCGTAATCCAACTACAAAAGACTCTTCTTTCTAAAGTTCAATGTGGTAAAAAGTTGAAAATTGACGATGCTTATCAAGGAATCAGTCTTATAAAGAAACTGTTGAGGCGAAAGAAGATTCTCTTAATTCTTGATGATGTGGATGAACTGGAGCAGTTAAACAACTTGGTTGAAGTCGATTGGTTCGCCAAGGGTAGTAGAGTGATCATAACCACAAAAGATAGAGGTTTGCTGGAATCTTATGGTGTTGGGTTGATACACGAGGTCGAAAAGTTAAAGGACGGAAAAGCCCTTGAGCTTTTTAGTTTGAATGCCTTCCGAAGAAATGAACCTCCGGACAATTATTTGGAACTCGCACAACGTGCAATAGCCTATGCTGAAGGCCTTCCGTTAGCTCTTAATCTTATAGGTTCTCATCTGCGTAATAAAAGTATAGATCGTTGGCAAGCTATATTGGATAATTACGATTCTTATGATGGAGAACCTTATAGAGGTATTCAAAACATACTTCGAAAAAGTTATGATACCTTGGATAATGTCCTGCAACAAGTTTTTCTAGACATTGCATGCTTCTTCAAGGGTGAAAAGAAAGGCTATATGTTACAAATATTAAGAAGTTCGAAGCTCCATGTACCTTCAGATTGTATTGAAGTACTCGTTGAGAAAGCCATCATAACTATTGAAGATAATACGATTTTGATGCATGACTTACTAGAAAAAATGGGTAAGCGTATAGTTAGTGAAGAATCACCCATTGAACCAGGCAAGCGGAGCAGATTGTGGCATCATGAAGATGTGTACCGTGTTCTAACTGAAAACAGAGTAAGTAGAATATATATATTCTTGCATTTGGTTTAATTGGCATGATTTTGAAAAGAAAAAAAAAGATTTTAAAACAACCCTTTTGAATTGTTTGTTATACGACTTGTTTGTTAACATTGTTTCTTTTTCCATCTTAGGGAACCAAGAAAATTAAAGGCATTGTGGTAAAGTGGCCCAAACCAGATTTGATACCTTTGAATTCCAAAAGCTTCTTCAAGATGGTAAATCTTGAAATTTTTATAAGCCGTAATGCACTTTTTTCTGGATGCGTTGATTATATGCCCAACTATTTAAGGTGGATTGATTTGGGTGGAGATAAGTTTCGAATTTGGGGATCCAATATTCTTCAAAAGCATACGGTTACTTTCAATTTGCAATATCTTCCAAGACATCTTGTGACATATAATATGTCATACAGTGACATTAGAAAATTGAAGGGATTTAAGGTACATGTACATTTTAAAATTAATTTGGATGATTCCTAATTTAAATGTATATATATTTTATTTTCAAAAAAAGAGAAAATTTCCAAAGTTTTTTCATCATTAATTATTCTATTTAAAGTATGTGACTTCTTGTTTTGTTTTTTTTTTAATTTTTGTTTTACAGAATTTGGCAAATCTTACATATATGAATTTACGTGGGTGCAAATTTCTGGAAAAAATCCCCGACTTATCCGGAAGTCCAAACATAGAATTTTTGGATCTTCATGGCTGCACAAATTTGGTTGAGGTTGATGATTCTATTGGATTCCTTGATAAACTTGTTACATTAAATCTTAAGGGGTGCTCTAGGCTTACAAGGTTTGCACCAAAACTTAGATTGAGATCCCTTAAAAGCCTTTATCTTCATGGTTGCACGAGGCTCGAGAGTTTTCCAGAAATAGAGGATGAGATGGAATCTCTAACGTATTTGGATATACAAAAAAGTGGCATAAGAGAATTGCCTTCATCAATTGCATATCTTACTGGGCTTGCCGAATTGTTAGCAAATGAATGTGAGAGCCTTGTAGGTACATCATTACATCATCTTTATGGGTTGCCACATCTCATTCAGGTTTCTTTCGGTCAATGCCCAAAACTGATGACATTTGGGAAGAACAAGATGAAGTTTGATGAAGTTTCATCCAGCAGTACCAAATCTCAACTGCTTTCAAATGACTTAAAGACCTCACAGGACAACTATAACACATTTGCTCTTCCCAACCTACATTCTCTTCATCTCGAAGGATGCAATTTATCAGAAAGTAATTTCCTTTTGCCTCTTGATTGCTGGTCCACATTAACACATCTTGATCTCTCAAGAAACAATTTTGTTAGTCTTCCGGATTGCATTAGCAAATTTGTCCACTTGGAAACACTTTGTTTGAATGGTTGCAAGAGGCTTCGGGAAACTCCACAAGCCCTTCCACCAAAACTAATCGAGTTATATCTGGATGATTGCACATCATTGGGGAAAATTTCAAAACTGCCCCCGGAGCTTCAAGTTCTGCACCTGTTAAATTGCTTTAGACTATGTGGCCATGGGGTGGCAAAGTTGGAAAATAATTTGTTGAATGAGGTTTGTCTCTCTTCTTAATTACTCTTGAAATTAAAATATATAATTTGTTGTTCCTTATGAGAGCGATCAAATGACAGTTGTTTGTAATTAGTTATCTACATATTATTCACTATTGCAGGGATTTTTTCGGCGCTCTATCTTGGATGTTATTTATCCCGGCAATGAAGTTCCAAAATTGTTCAACTGTACCTCTAGCCATCGCACAACCTTTCAACATCTACGAGTTGGCTGGGGGAGAAGAGACTTTATTGGAGGCAGTAGTTTTAAAATTCCTCTAAATTTACAAGCGGGGGAGACGTTATTAGGATTGATTCTATCTGTTGTTTTAGAACCACCGAATAATTCTAATTTTGATAATTATTATGTTATCATCAACGGAACAGAAGGCTCTACACACAATGGATGGCCTTATGCTAACTTGGAGGCAGCTCATGTGGGGCTCAAGTTAGTGGATTTAGAAAAGAAGCAGGGGGATATTTGCAATGTTGAATTTCTTTTCTACAAGGGCGCACGCATTAGAAGTTGCGGGGTGCACCCACTATTGCGCAAACAAGACGAATGGCTTCCCATGTCTTTGGGACCAACAAGTAGTCTTGGGAAGAGGCCTCGTCCACTTGGATCCTCAGATACCGTCCACGAGGAATATGATCGGCAACGACAATGGCTTTCCTTATCTTCGAACCCGGCGGATGATCATCCGAAACGCAGGCAGATTGATCGTAATGTTCCTTTCGATATTGAGGAGGAGCAAGAGCAGCCATCCACTTCAGATGATTCACAATCCACTTCAGATGATTCACAATTTTTTCTTCATTAGGAGTTTGGGTACGTACATTTCAGTTTTAGTATAACAAAATAATTTTTTTATTTTTTTGTATAGTGAATTTGTGGTACCTTTTTAGATTAATATAATAAAATTAATTAATTTAAATTAAATACCTAAAAAAATTAGGGTAAATTACATTTTACCTCCTCACTTTTAGGTCGCATAATAATCTCATATCTCATCTTTTAAATATTGCTCTATTATTCATCAGTTTACAAATTCGTTGTAATATCATATATTTGTCAATTTTTATGTTAAATGCTGACATGACAGACACATGCCCGCTCCCTTACATATCTAGGTTATAAAATTAATTTAATATCAACAATTAAAGAATTTTTAGTTCTAAATTAAATTAAAATTAACAAACAAATTGATGGATATTTTAACGGAGGTTTAAGATTGCAACAAATTCGTAAGTTAACTTAAAACATTGCAATGTTCAAAAGATGAGGTAATTGGTATAAGAACCAAAGTTAAGGTGGTAACATATAATTTACCCAAGAATTTAAACAGTTTTCAATCTGGAGAAACAAAGATTTCATATCTGTAGGTGGCTACTGGCTAATTATTAGAAAAACAGAAACCACATTTGTATCCTAAAGTACCTTTGACTGTGAGTGAGTAGGCCACAGCCCTTCACTAATAAAACCAAATTCTAATTAATCAAAACAAACAACAATGGAAGGAAAACATACAAGGAGAAATGAGATTATGAGTACAAATTTCAAGATTAATTATCTTAAAACTTGGTTTTGTTCAGATATATAAACCTACAAGGAGAAATGGAGATTATGAGTACAAAATTTCTGCAGGAAGATCAAAGAACTACATTGTTTGGATGAACATGTAGAGCACGTTCTCCTCTCTCTGTTAATCAAGTTTACACGCAGAGATGGAAAACTTGTTGGAGTACTGTTTAATCAAGAGTTTTTTATGAGCATTTCCAATTAACGAATAGGTGGAAATTTTGTTTTGGTGTTGATTAATAAGATTTAGTACGATTTTAATATCAAGAGGAGACAACAATGTAGAAAACATGGCCATAATTTCACAGGTCTCTGTCCCTATATATTAATTCCTTGCAGATTCTGGGATGGAGTATGGGTCAAAATTGCAGCCAACTGTGTCTTGACACATTTTTGGTTTTGGACAAATACTCTGTCTCCTGCCTTTTGCCATTTATGGGTCCCTTGTTTTCTCTGTTGCTGCTGGGACAGAGTCCATTAGATTTGCCCGTTTATTTTCTTTGCTCCCAGAAACGGGGTGCAGGAGGCTAAAAAAGGAGCTTTGAAATTTATAGGGCCCGTTTATTCCATGCCATTGACATTTTCGAGGTAACTTTTTGGCTTCTATGATCCACAGGTGAGTTGGCTTCACTAGTTGAGGGTCTTCGCACAGGCAAGGAAACATCATTGGAAGAGTTCATCAATTGTCCCCCCAGTGTGCTTACTGAAAATCAGGGAAATTAAATACGGCAATATGGTCCCGAAAAGGGCTTATCATACATTGCCAAACCTGCAACTGGACAGAGTTTTATATCTCACCACGGGCGCGCGTTGAACGAAAGTAGACCTCTTGTGGATCTGGTCACTCTCCTTAGCAGTGTACACGAGAAGATGTCCGAAAGAGGAAGTAAAGGCAGTGTCCACGAGAAGATGTCCGAAAGAGGAAGTAAAGGCAGCATGTTTTATCCAAATCTTGGAAGCATTTTGAATGCAGGGGAGTATCATAATAAAAACGCACATTGGGACATAGAGAGCCAGACAGATGATGAGGATCACGAATCTGAAGCAGCCGGGGCTTATTGTGATGAAAGCTTGAGAAGTCCACTAATCTCGTGCCAAACAAGAAGCATGGGAAAGCCTAGGTCTGGCGGCAGTGCTTTAGGTGTGAGATGCAATACAATCTTGATGAAAGGAAATGTAGAAGCTAGCGAGGCTATCAGTAGTAGTATGGACACTGGTGGAGGTTGGCAGCTGGCTTATAAGTATTCTGACCGAGTAGGCGAAGACGGGAAGAAGGAAGGAGGAGTTCAATAAGTGTATTTGCATCAGTATAGTGCACTTGGGTGTCGGCCTGCGTCGGTTGTTTCAATTTCTGGTGTAAGATAAGAAAGTAAACTCATTCATGCTGGTCTGGTTAGTCAGCCTGATGTTTCACTCAAGGAACTGACAAGTCTGCGCTCTCTCCGTGCAGAGAAGGTTCCTCCATCGGAAGCTGTTATTATAGGGCCAACATGGAGAGATCTTTAACCGGGAGTGAAGCGTTCAGTAATAGTTGGAATTGGACTTCAAATTCTTGAGCAGGTTTGGTAGAAGAGGTTAAACAGTTCTTTGAGTTATAAAAGCGCTTGGAATTTTATTAAATTATCAAAAATCTTTCAGAAACTTTCTTGTTTGTCAACCTTCTTATGTCTTTTCTTTTCAGCTGCGCAGATTGTCGGCATAAATGGAGTTCTCTACTACACTCCCCAGGTTTATGAGCAAGCCAGCATCGCTGTTCTTCTATTTAACATAGGGTTGATTCCAACATGCATCTCTCTTCTTAAGTGCCATTACAACTTTCTTAATGCTTCCTTGCATTGCTACGCCCATGTGGCTAATGGATATAACTGGCAGAAGGTATTTATATTTCAAAAACCTTCAATTTCATAGAAACGGTTACTAACTTTTAAACAAAAATTAAGACTTGGGAACACCATCCAAATGTACATAAAACACGGTTCAGTGTCCTTTATGGTCTATTCAGTTTTCCTCCAGTTCTATTTAGACTAAAAATTTGTAACCAGTTCTATATGTGTGCATATTTGCGAAAAATAAGCGTTTTTTTTTTTTGCCTTTCTTGGTATTTAGGTCACTCCTGTTCTCCACATTACCAATCCTTATAGTCCCTCACTCTTCTAGTAGTTGCCAACATTGTCAACTTGGGAACTGTTATGTATGCAAGTCACAGCTATTCTCATTTGACTATTTTTTCACTTCTTACAAACTCGCGAAATCCCTTTAAAATTATCCCAGATACTGATTGAAGTTTAAAAATAGTCTTATTGAGCTCGTGAAACTAATTAAATTACTCGTGCGTGACATTATTGTTCTACAAACCTGCATACTAGCCCATCAGATGTTATTCAGCTCTTGACAAATAGTATATGACTCACTAATTTTCTTTACAAAGGAAAGCTCACTAATTTTACGTATCCTAAACGTCACTTATCTACACTTGAGGTCCAATCTTTCATTCCACCAATGTAGATTGTTTTTAAGTCACTAATTTTATTTACAAAGGAAAGCTCACTAATTTTACGTATCCTAAACGTCACTTATCTACACTTGAGGTCCAATCTTTCATTCCACCAATGTAGATTGTTTTTAAGTTTGTTTGAAAAGAAATTTACAATGTCTTTTAAAAGTTTGAAGGAAAAAAAAAGAAAAGAAATTGTTTTTTAACTGCAGGCCTAAGCTGAGCCCTGGTGCCGAGTAGTCAGTCATCGTCTTCACCAAATTGAGCTAATTAAAGGTACTGTTTTACAGGTTTGTCAGTTGATGACGACTTTTTGGAGCTCCTTGCGCACACATGTGGCCTGGAATGATTTTGAAATCAGGCGATAAGATTGCCGAACCATCATTACCTGAAAGTGGAGAAGGTTTTATACTATACCCGCTTACATTTGGTTTATAATCTATATTTTACCATTAAGTAGGATTCTAAATGTTTGAAATTTGAATCCTTTCTGCGAGACTTGTCAGATGAAGAATCTGATTATGAATTTGAGTATGAAGTCCCATTTGACGACACGGAAGAATGGGTTTCTGCAAATGGTCTTGCTGGACTTTCAGATACGCGAGGACAAACCAGTTCGGATAAGTAGGTTCAGAATAGTCGATACCAATTAACCTGCGCGAACCGAGTTTGCAAGAAACTTGTGTTTTAATGAAACAATGGAAATGTTGGGATTGCATTTGAAAATCGAAGGGAAGAATCGATTTTGTATGAGCGCAATTAGTTATGATGTTGCAAAACTTTGATATGTAAACCAACATACAATTACAAATTTCCTCCAATGACGGATGCAAATCAATCTTAGTAATTAGAAACTACCCCAAAAAAGAGAATTTTTACTTGAAAAAATTTACTCCCATGGGACTTTTACCCTGCGGAAAATAACCAATCACAACTCACATCAGTGGTAGGAGTGCTGGTGGTATTATTAATTGGGATAAAAAAGATGGTAGGATACTGTGAACATAAGAGAGTTGCCAAATTTGACTGCCGCGTTTGGTAGTTCATGACAACCGGAAAGGTATTGTGCACTGAGAAAATCTGCCCTAATCATATCTATGTAATCATGGGAGAGATAACAAATAGCTGTATGCAACAAACGACATTCGAGAATTTTCTCTAGTGAATGCGATTTATGCTGGAAAAAATTTACTCTATCACTGGTTATATACGACAATTAGAGAGATAAACATAGTCGTATATAACTAGCACATTCGAGAATCTTCTTTAGTTTATGAGTTTTATGACCTAAAAAATTTATCTTATCACCAGTCATATATGTTCAAGAGACAAATAACACATAGTTGCATGCAGACTACATCTAATTCTTTCGTCAATGTGATCTTTATGTCGGAAGAAACCGTTTATACATAATTATGAAGAGATAAGAGATAGTGGTATGTAATTGATCACATTCGAGAATAAAGTTTGAAGCCGGATGAGATGTCAAGTTGTTACTAGGCAGTAGTTTAGAAGTGGTTAGGGGAAAGTGGGAGAATAATAGGGTTCGGCCAATTAGGCTTTTGACTGATATATGTACCGAGAGTGACTTGAGGAGCGGATCAACTTAATCTATTGACATAACCACATAAGCTGCACAGAGGATAAACTCATTTGAACAAGTTGGTGCTCAGTGCTCTTTTGTTCATGGATACCAGGAATATAAGTTGCTTTTTAAGGTTTTTTTATTTGACCAGTGAGATATTTTGCTGGTCAACTACTGAGATGTTTTGGATAGGTAAGTAATCGAAAAGAGCGTTATTAGTCATCTGAAAACGCTACTTCTGATATTTTTAGAAGCACTTTTGAATCGGTCCCAGTGACCGGTGAGATATTTAGGTAAGGAGGGAAGTGATTATGTACAAACTTCAGTAACACTTTTAAAATCTAAAGCATTATAAACTATTAAGAAATCATTAAGAAATAAATGTTCTTGATTATCTAATTGACCAGTGAGATATTTTGGTAGGTAGGTGATTGTGTACAATCTTCAATACTATTTTCAAAAGGAATGCTAAGTACTAGTTTAGTATTGAGGTACTTTTATAAAAAGTGGATATAAAAAAAAACTGAGCTCAAAAACGTATTTGGTAAACACTTAAAAACAACTTATTTTCACAGTTTTAGATGAAAAAAAGATGAAAACGTGAAGCAGCAAAATGAGCTTATTCTCACAGTACAGCATAATTAGTTTTTTTTTCAAAGCATAGCAATACCAAACCAGTCCTAAGAGAACCTCTTAAAAGTGGGAGTTTCTATAGAGAAAATTTTTATAGTGTCCAGAACAATAAGGGTGCGTTTGTTGCACCGGACTATCTCGGACTGGACTAGCTTCAGGGACTAAGCTGGACTGGCTTAGACTAGACTAAGCTGGACTGATTTAGTGAAGCGTTTGGTGCAGTGTCGGATTAAAAAGCAAGACTAATATATTTTATTATTAAATTTATATTTACAATATTTTATCATTAATTTAATCTATATATACTAATATTTTATTATTAAATTATCATTTTCCTTTTATCTTCTCTCATTGTTTTGTCCGCCAGCTCTCCCCTCTCCTTTTCTCTGCCATTTCATCTCCTTTCTAGAACATCTTCCTCTCTCTTTTTTTTTCCGCCCATTGCATCCCTCCCCTCTCCTCTTTCTCTACCATTTCATCTTCCTCTCTTTTTTTTTTTGTCCACCCAAATCTTCCTCGAACTCCAAATCTGCCTTGCCCTGCACCAGCGACTCCACCTGCTGCTGGCAGAGAATTCAACGACTTGAGGTTCTGGAGCTTCTCGGATGGCTCGTCCATGGCGATGGTGGCGGCAGGAAATATGGGATTGGGGATTTTTTGTGGGTGATGGTTGGTGGTGGGAAATTTGAGATGGGGGATTTTTTGTGGTTGATGTTGGTGGTGGAAGAACCCTCGCAGGGAGGAGGAAGAAGCCCAGAACTCATAGAAGGGCTCGCAGGGAGGTGAATCAAGCAGGACGAAGAGAGATGCCGTCGAAATCGAGGTCGATGAGGTGAATCAAGCATAACGAAGCGAAGTTCCTAGCTAATCCCGTGGTTTTTGGGGGGACTCGTGAAGACCGGCTAGCACGCCTCACAAGGACTCGTAGTCGAGGCGAGTCCCATTTATTTTAGTCCCACAACCTACCAAACGTAGGATTATAGTCCTACTTAAGGTAGTCCAAGCCAATCCCTCCTAAGGAGGTGTAACAAACGTGCCCTAATGGTACACTACATGTCATTATATAAGCTGAGGGTAGTTTTATTTTTCAAGTTTTGTTACTTTTTTAACACAAGTATTGTGACGACCCGTCCTGAATTAATATATATTTTATCCTCGAATGTGTGGAAATGACGATTATACCCTCGAGTCGTAGTGACGTGGATGTACGTATATGGTTTTAAATTATTTTCCCGTTGACATAATTAAATCATACTCAATGTCACGAGAGCATCGACGCAAATTAGGATCAAATCGAGTTCGTAACGGAAATGTTATGAACAAATAGGTGTAGATGAATAAGTTTTGGTTTTACACTTAACCTACCAATTATTTTCTTTTCTTTTCCTACAACCTTGGACAAATTGTTAGGCCCTAATTCCATGGCCCAATCAATGCTTTGTTTCTTTTATTTCTACCCAATCCCATAACAACACATACATTCCCACGTGCAAACCTTCTCTTTCTCTCTTCTCTCTTCTCGACTCTTCTCCCTTGTCCATACGATCCAAGCCTTCAACTCTCAAAACCATCCAAACTTCATCGATCGAGCTTGAGCTTTGCACCAACGTGTTCCTGGTGACTTCATGAACCCATCCATACCATTGGACAAAAGAATGGATCACAGGCACCCGAGAACCTAAGAGCTCCGGCGTGGTGCTCTGTTGCTCCGTCATGATCGTGGTTATTTCACGGAGTTTTAAAGCTTAAGGGAGTCTTAAAACTACTCCATATAGACCTGGGAACAATTTTTGGAAGGTTTTGGACACCGGATAGGCCAGTTCCTTGAGTTGCAGGTTGACCTGAATATTCAAGATATATTCTGACATATTTCGTTAGTTTTAGGACCTCTGAGAGGTAAGATCATGTTCTACTCGTTCAGGGCTTCAAATTGATATATAGTTTGTGAAATTTGGTTGAAAAATGAAGAAAATATTAAGGTTTAAAGATTTCTCCATAAACCGGCAATGCAGCAGCGATCAGCGCCGGAATTCGACGAACCACCGGAGAAGGAAGGGGAATATTCCGTCAACTTTGATGGAATATACAATTGCGTCAAGTTAAGTTAACGGTATATGCTACTATTTAACGAAATATTCCCTAGCGGCGTTAAAGATTCCGTCAGTGTGCCAGGCACGTGAGGGCGTGTGGGTCAACGGAAAATTGGATGCTCGTGGTGTTGAGTAGGACAGGATAGTATATTCAAACACCCCAATTGAGCAACGTATGAAAAGTTATTATACGATTTTGATTATGTGCTTAAATTAACATTACATTAATGGTTTCACATATAGGCGAGACGTTCCCGGAGGATGAGCGTAGCCAGGCGAGACTTAGGGGTTACGATCCAGCTACATACCAGTGAGTAGGCTTTTGGTTTTCTATATATATACATAATATATGCTTTGCATTTTCCTAGAAATTTATTTTAAATGGATTTACGATTTTAAATGTCATGTCAATTGCGTTTTGCTTTAGAGTATGCATTAGTATAGATATGCATATTGTTGCTTGATGCTGCGGACGCCCAGGTAAGCTTCAGGTGAGTATATATTGATAATAGTGGATGCATTGTTTGTGGTTATACGTAGATACATTTAGAGCTCATTATCCTGCATCCGGTGCTAGTGCTCCCGCCCGTGGCCAAGGCACAGTCTTTCACGTGATATTCACCTCCCGCACCGCACGCTCACCTTGGATCCAAGTTTGGTGTACAACCCTGTCGTACATACCACATTAGGTGGTTCCGACTCGTAGGTGACCCGCAATTATTCGCACAACCTTCACGTGATCATAGCACTTGAGCGTACTTATTTACACCCAGCTCTGTCTTACTGACCACAATAGGTGGTTCCGACTTGTGTGCAGGCATACCTGATGAGCTATAGGTTCAACCATACAGGTCACGTTAGGTAACTCCTACTGGCATATCATTTTACATTGATTTATTTCATTTGGCTTACTTATTTCCATGCTGAGACACTTGACATGGCATATATTTGATTTTCACTACTCTCGAGCATGATTTCTATATACATATTTATTATTATTTTATGGGAAACTACACGGGTTTTACGGTGAGGGGTTATTACTTTTGAAAAGAGAAATTGTTTTGAAAAGCTTTGTTTTGCCCACTCACGTTTTCTGTTTTGCGCCCCTCCAGGTTCTAGTTAGAAGTTCGTGTTGGTGGCTCACGAGGATTCTACGACGGTTCTAACAGACATCCATCAATGTAGGGTTTCTTTCATATCCTGTATAATTAGTATTTAGCCTGTTGGACTGCACTTTGGTACTTACACTCTAATTATGTGTATCTACACTCTAACACTTCTTCTCGCACTTATTTACTGTCTAGTGTGCATTAGCAAATTGGTTTTTGATTTCTCACATTTTCATATCACTGTCACTTCCGCACTGCGCACATGGCTACGTCACCATCACGTGACGGCCAACACGCCTTGATTTAGGTCGGGGTGTGTTAAGTATCTTACTACTTGTTTAATGACAAGTGGTGTATCACCTCGTGTTCCGGGTACAATAAAAAATCTCTCATTTCTATAAACACTTTGTCATCTCACAGTTTAAAGTTAATTCTCGTACTAACATTATAAATATTATTTCAAAAATATGATGTGACAGAGAGTACGGGAATCAGGAATATAAGTTGCTTTTTAAGGTTTTTTTTTTTATGACCAGTGAGATATTTGGGTTAGGTAAGTAATCGAAAGCTTGAAAACATTTTTCTGATATTTTTAGAAGGGGGTGTGATATCCACACATCCCATTTTACTTCTCACACACTTTTTTAATTTTTGGCTGTCAAATCGAATGAATTAAAGAAGATCAACAGACAGAAATCATCAAAATGTGTGTGAGAAGTAAAATGAAGTATGTGGATACTTAGGTAGGTAAGTGATTATGTACAAACATCAGTAACATTTTTAAAATCTAAAGCACTTATGAACTATCAAGAAATAAACGTTTTTTTATTATCTAATTGACCATGACCAGTGAGATACTTAGGTAGGTAAGTGATTATGTACAATCTTCAGTATTATTTTCAATCTAAAGCACTTAATAATGGTTTTTTTTTTTTAGTACATTGATATTTTTACATTAAGGGAAGAGGGAGTTCAACAAAGCTACATAATAGATAGCCTAATTTGGTATCGAATTCGTCATCTACGAGATTCGAACCTAATACCTCACTTTCAAGTGAAAAGGAATACCACTAGACCGTGACAAGTTATTAAGAAAGAAACATTCTTAGTTATGTGAAAACACTTTTCTCAAGGTGCAATTTCGCAGTGCTAAAGAGTAAAAAGTTTAGGATTTGGGCCCAACCCATTATAATTAGGTTTTCGTTTAGAGATTAGAGTTTAGTTTATTATAAAATAAAATAAAATAAAAAGGCTTGTTATTCACTTATGAATAAGTCTGGCAAGATATAGCCTCCTTGATAATTCTGTAGCTTTCTATATTTTCAGTTAATAAAGTGTTATTCATAGTTTTATATTCGGTTTGTTTGTAGTCTAGTTTTCAACTTGCAATGCCTATCTTTATTCTAAAAAGATAAACCTCAAATTATACGGCCAACTATTTGTGAATAAGTATGGCAAGTGGCCTCTACAGATTATTTAGCCTCCTTAACAATTTTATAGCTTTCTATATTTTCAATTGATAAAGTATTATTTATAGTTTTATATTTGGTTTGTTCGTAGTTTGATAACGCTTATCTTTACTTTAAAAAGATAACCTTGGATTATACGGCCTGCAGTCCCTGGGAGCATTTTTTTTCTTTATACTTTGAATTAAATTATCATTTTCCTCTTTTTATTTTCAGTAAGTTACTTGAAAGGGCAGCAGAAAGTAGAGAAATTGATGTGCTTTTGAGTAGGATGAATATCGGCACTTTCTAAAGTTCATCATGTTTAGAGGATGAGATAAATCCAGGTCTTGTCATTTGCTTTTTTATTTTAATTTAAAATAAATGAACGAGGGAATTGCAACGGCTGCCTTTTCTTTTTTATGATTTTATTTACTGTACATTCAACTAGAGAAGATTACCAGGTAGGATAGTGGAAATACAGCTCAGAAGTTTTTAGCACAAAAAGAAATTAACTTTTTTGGCTCCTTTACATGCCAGAAACCTTTCTTTTTATTGACAAATTACAATTTGACAAATGGGTATTCATCTTAATTTTTTATGTTTTATAAGTTATTATGTACATGTTAATTTGTGATTTATAGAAAACGGCAACTGTAAGGAGTCAATCAGTGTTAGAATGACAAGATTTGCGTTCACTCTACGAGTGGGCATGTTTATCCACCCAGTTGTGGTTACTGTATTTTTATTGTGTAAACTGTTGTAGTAAGACCTATAGATGCTATGCTTAGAAGATACGATTTTTTAGACAAAAATTAGGACAAAAGGGATAGCGAAAGACCTGGAAAGAGACTCTAAAAAAGACATGGAGGACATGGCACAAAACCGAGTGCAATGACATTCTAAAATTCATAAAGCCGACTTCACTTAGTGGGAAGCATTTTTATTGTGTAAACTGTTGTAGTATGACCTATAGATGTTATGGTTAGAAGATACGAATTTTTAGACATAAATTAGGACAAAAGGGATAGAGGAAGACCCTGGAAAGAGACTCTAAAAAAAGACATGGAGGACATGGCGCAAAACCGAGCGCAGTGACGTTCTAAGATTCATAGAGCCGACTTTACTTAGTGGGATAAGGTTGTGTTGTTGTTGTAAACTATTGTAATAAAATCCATTTATTTCCTCATCTCTAGCAAAAGCTTAATCAAATTAGAGATTGTTTAGTCATTTATATGCATCAACAAACTGACGTTCAATATGAGAATGTTACTTGTTATCAAAATCATGATTTTATTACAGTTTAGGGAAGTGATCACCAATTTGATTAATTTTTTGTAGAAAGAACGATTCCGTCATAGGCTGAATACAAGTATTGTCATGTTAAAGAGGAAATGCAACTAAAAGTTTTCACCAGAAAATCAAAAGGGGTTTGAACTTTGAAGAGTATATTTTCTCCATTGAGTGACCATGCTTGTGCTTGAAGAAATTCTAGCAATCACTAAAACCTGTCGTGATTCTGTTGGCTCTACTTTTACAAAATTCAGCATTTTTTTGAAGCTTTGAGAAGGTTTAGGTTCAATGGCACTCAAACTTGCAAAGAGTGCTCCACAAAGTTCAACAAAAGTAGGAACAAAATCAATTAAAAATCCCAACTCACAAGTGAGCAATGGTTGTGCTTCAAAGTCCAACCATCTGACCTCTCTAAGTTAGGCCTCAATTTTATTTCAATTTCCACTCCAAAATTTCCAAGCATCTATGACCCCATTGACCCTTTGCCCACTTTAAGCAACATGGAAAGATCGTATATACATATATAAAAGAGCAACGTTGGGATGACTCTCTTAAAATGAGACTTTTCATGAACTCTTTGTCACCATATGTTTTATAATGTTGTTACGAGAATTGAGGTTAAACTATGAGGTAATAGAGTCTATAAAAAGTCTTACTTTTAAGAGTATTCTTAGCATTCCTCTTTATAAAATAGCCACATAGCATAATTGGGTATTGGTTTGGAACCATGGAAGGAAGGAACCTCTCTTTTTGTAATATATTAACTTAGGGAAAGACAAGTGGGAGATTTATGCATTTGAAATGTTAATTAACTAACTAATCAAGTATAACAACATTGTTTGTCTTATTACAATTGAAAAAAAAAATTGAAATTCACTAACCAAGTAACACGTGTCGTGTTCCACTAATTTTACCCAAAAAAATGAAAATTTTAGCATTTTAGGAATCTGGCTACAATAATATATGTTACTGAACGATAC
Source organism: Malus domestica (assembly GCF_042453785.1). Taxonomy (NCBI): domain Eukaryota; kingdom Viridiplantae; phylum Streptophyta; class Magnoliopsida; order Rosales; family Rosaceae; genus Malus; species Malus domestica. The sequence goes on from NC_091662.1 coordinate 8,802,606, forward strand.
AGATTTTATACAAGTTCTAATTGTTGGCAAATATTCACCTGCATCAATTATATAAAAAGTTAGTTTCATCGACTTGCAAATTACAATTTGACACTTAATTAAAAGTAGCTAAACAAAAACACAAACAAAAACATATGCACATTGTGTCAAATCCCAAGTAGTTTCTTGGTTGCACTCACTCTCTTTTTTTCCCCTAATATTCACCCTTTTTGATAAACATAGGGAAGAACTTAAACATTCAACTACTGCATTGCATTGGTGCCAATTGGGGAAAATAAAATTTGAGATGAATAAACATGATGATCCATTGATTCTCTCTGTACATAAAAGACTGGTAGGAAATACAAATTCAGAAAAAGGAAAACAAAGGGTGAGTTAATTAAAGAAAAATTAAAAACGTTGGTTTGCCTAATTAACAAATTTTAAGGGAGAAAATTTGTAGTTGGAGCCGTATTAGAAGAACTAATACTAATGGCAGTAGTGGGTGCAGCCGCCGCCGGAGGAGGAGCTGAATGGTTGGTGTGGTCCTGGCGAGCCTTGAGCTCCGCCTCAGATTCAGATATTGGAGCCGGAAACCCGCCGCACTTGTGACACCGAGCAACCACCAAGATCTGCCGACACGAAGGGCACGAGGAGTGAGACCCAAGCCACGTGTCGATGCATCCAACGTGGAACACGTGCCCGCACTGCGGCAGAATCCTGATCTCGTGCCCCTCCGCGAACTCCCCTAAGCAGATGGCGCACTCCGAACCCAGCTTTGGCGGCGGCTCGGCGCCGCCGGATCCGTACGTGAACTTCGGGAGGGACTGGAGGACCTTCTTCTTGAGGCCCTTGTTGGCGGATGAAGAAGCCGAGCCGATAGCGGCTCTGCCGCCGGGGCCGCGGCGGAGCCAGGCGCAGCGGGCGACGGCGAGAAGACCCACCACGCATATGACGGCGCAGAGCAGCGCTGCTAGTATGACAACTAAATCCGACTCCAGAGCCACGGCCTCAGGAGGTGGAGCTGCCGATACGGTTGAGAAGTTGGTGGCGGGGGTGCTGCTGCCTAGAAATCTCTGAGAGCGAGGCATGGCTGATCATACGGCGGTATATCGATTATCTAATATCGTTTTCAGAAACCAGAGGTGGAAAGATTCAATGGAAAGAAAGAAAGGTTGGACTTTTGGGGGGGGGGTCCGAAGGGTTTTTATACTTTGAGCTTGAGAGCTGGGAGAGTAGAGGAGTGGCAGTTTGGTCCGAAACTTCTGAAGTGAAAATGTTTGGACTTTGGAGAAGATAAGGGTTTAAGAGAGAGAAAGAGGAGAGAGAGAGAGGTAGGCGGAAAGGATCGGCCCAGGTGGCAGTGGATTTTCTAGATTTAGCCACTATCATTTTCTGCATTAACCAATTGACAAACCATGCTTTTCTTCTAATTAATCCAATTTTAATCTCATCTTTCTGCTTCACTTCCCTGTTCTTTTACATTTTCAACAATTATTAACATCTTTAATCATTTGGGTCTTACACTGTTTTTGTTTCAAATTCTTATTTAATTACGAATTTGCAGTTACTTCACGAGAAAGATAAATTAACCATCACAATAAGATTATACATAAAAAAAACCATCGAGACAAGACCGTAAATAAAAATGTTATTTATGCTAAATCCAAGTAATCTGCTTTTTGTATTAAAGTCTGAACAAGGATGTGTCTTAAGATACCCCTCTTTTGTATTAAAGGAAAATTGAAGTGTCAAAGTATAACTTGCACCAATCAGCCTTTAAAGTTTGAACCAATCTACTTTAAAAACGTCTTAACTTGCAACCCAAACAGTATCTCTAGGTAAAAGATAGAAGGGTAAACTATACGGGTGGACCTTAAGAAAGAGAAATTCTGAAATCGGACATTCGGATCACGTATCTGTGCGGACTCAAACACAAAAAACTTTGTATCCCGCCCTCTCTAATTTGTCATAATGACCCTGACCCACTTTTGGTCTCACTACTCTCTCACATCACACGCAATTCAGATGCCGCATCCAATACCCTCTCCTTCAGTGGTAATTTTATAAGTAATAAAAGAGAATGATGTGCTATCCACATATCTTATCTTATTTTTTATATATTTTTTGATAATTTTTATCCGTTGATCTTTTTCAATTCAACCAATTTGACAGCTAAAAATTAAAAAGATGTGTAAGAAATAAAATAGGATGGGTGGATATCACACCCCAAAAGATAAATATCTCTCTAGAAAATAAAATAAAAGAATGGGTGCGGATATGTAGTTTGTACCGATGGAATATTCTAATCATAGATAAGGACAAATACAAAGATGATTTAAAGTCATAATTATGATATTATCTACACTCAGTCAGTATGCCCAAATCACTAGTTTTTCAAGGACATTAAGAGAATGAGTGAGTTTGCCCAAAAAATTAGAGAATTAATGAGTAAAAAATGTTCTTGACTGGGGAAGTAACTTTATTGATAAAAAAAAAAACGAAATAACTTTACTATATCCGTTGCATTTAACAGTTTTCTCTGTTATTATTTCACGATCTAACCAAATGCATGAAGAGGAGAGGTTTTTCAGTGTGCTGTTAAAACATCATACTATAACAAGTGTCATAATACAAGTGATTAGATACTTTAAAAAAAAGGGCACTTGGTGTTTCGAGCCGAATACTCCACACAATGAAATTTTTTTTCATGAAAAGGTAGTTAGAAAGATAATGACACTGCAACCGAAATACATAAGTTTCTATAGTATTAGTTGGTATAACTTTGAAAAATGGGAGTTGTCCAAAAAATTAGCTTTGGAAAATTGACACTTGATTAGGTTGCCCATGGGAAAGGCTATGGCCTATGGAAGGATAATTAAAACTACTAAACTCATCTTAGGGCAAAGTCAAGTCACCTTTCCATAACGAACCTTCAAACCTACTGAACTAAACTAAGCCAACTTGGAAATTGCAAACAAAACTACACTTACAAGATTTGTCTCTCTTCTTAAAAATACTAGACACCAGTTATAGGATCAAAGAAAAAACTTGTGATTAATACTAATCATAATTTTAAGCAGTACTTTCATACAGATTAAGAATGCACCGACCGCAAATTTTGCATGTTTATTTCCTCATGTGTTACCATATGGCCACAATTTTCCCTTATTTTCAGGAAGCACTATGTTTAAAATAATGGGAGGTATTAACCCCAAAAAGGAAAATGATGGGATGACACATTGTGAAAAAACTACCGTTTGAAGGAAAGTTTTGTCCATTGAGTATCTCATGCATTACAAGACTAAATGCGAAAATTAGTTACTATGAACTCAATAAACTAATTTTTAACCATGAAATTTAAAGACTAGTAGGTGATGAACTAAGACCTAATCTAAATTGAAAAGGAAAGGGAAGAGTCTTCATTGTACCTTTGTAAATACCTCTTTTGCATACGCAAAGATTATTCACTCAAGGCCTTCATTCCTTTGGTTCTTTACTCCTTGGCTCCTTGGATTCAATTGGAATTATAATGCAATACAGTCAATACTCTTGATCACATTGTTTGGTTGGTAGTTTATTCATGTTTACTATCATATGTGATTCTCTTATCTATATGATTCATGTGAATGTGATATCAAACATACTTCCTAAATCCTATTCATGTGCTATGACCAGAGACTCTTGAATCATATCATAGAGTATTCTTATTCAGTAGTTGAACGTTATAGATCCCTTGTTGTACACTCACATGCCTCTATGAATAAATCACTGATCCCAACAATGAGCGCAACAAACCATGAGGTTGTGACGCATCATCAAATAATCAAAGACGTATTCACATGACAATTGTGATGTCTTAGGTCAAATAATTACTATGCATTATCCTAACTAGTCAGTTCTCATATAACATGAGTACGAGAACTCATGTTGATTGCGTTTAGTGAACTCACTCTCTATCCAGCACCTACATATTGATGTCTTTTTCACACCATTGACTCAAGACTAGTCTCTCTTTGAAGAGAGAATACATAGCATGTACTTATCTTATAGGATTGTCAATGCCTAATTAGCAATACTATGATTAGGAACATTTATAATGTCTATACGAGAAAGAAAGGTATCATGAATCTAACTTTCTTAGATTACATTCTCACCATTACATATTTCTTAGACTTATTTATTTTTTATCTACACTAAAGAGGATGGAGGTGGACTTAGCCTTACAATGGGCTAACAATAATGTGGTTCAAATTTGCTTTTGATGAGAATTAAACCCAAGACCTCTCACTTACAAGTGAAAAAAAATAACACTAAACCGTAGTATTAAATGACTCCTTAGACATTATTTAAGTATATAACATTTAATGAGACATCCTTAAACAATAATATTTATCTTTAGATTAAACTAATTAACTTAGTTTAATATGTGAAATGTGGGTAAGGGGTGGGGTAGATTAGGTCCCAGGTTCAAGGCCTGGTGTGGGTGGGGTGGGGTGGGGTGGGAAAAGAAAAAAATACACTATTAAAAAAAATTATAAAGTATTGTCTCATAATTAACTTTTAGAACGTATTTCAAACATCGTTACCGTTAGAGGATTATTCATTATTTCACTTTTTTTTCACTATCAAAGAATTTCGAGTTTGAAATCTTTTTCTACATTAAAAGGAAAAATAACACTGAGACGACTAATTGTACGTGTGACACATAATCGTAAATCACACATGTTGAAAGAGTAGGGCACCAAGTCGCCAAGTTCAACCACTTGCTCCACTAATTATTTGTGAAATCATTAAAAATGTTGACTTTTGGTAAACCGCAAAAAGAGCGAGGAAAAACGTGACATTATAGCTTGATGCATGCATTTATTTTAGTCAAGAAATCTTTTGATAAGCTATTTAGTATGAATTTAGACACTTGATTAGGCTAAATACAATAGGATAATCCCACTTCCAACCGCATTCCACATGTGTTGCACCCACCACTAATAGTCTAATGCCAATAGCATCAGAAAAAAGATAATGGAAGACATGAAGATCATTTCCCTTCATCTCTATTTATTTTTATTTCTTGATTTTCCTTCTTCAATTCGTAAATAAAAAATAAATGAGATATATAATGTAGAGGAAAAAAAATGTGTGCGGAGATCAATTCCCATAAATATATAAAATTTATTTCACCAGATGAGTAACCAATCTTGTCTTTAAATTTGGCAGTTGATATAGTTATGTATCTCAATTGCAAAGTGTTTTTGAAGAAAAAGAAGCTTATGACAAATTCTTCAAGCTTTTCACTTGGCTGGTTATGTGAGAAAGATAGATTCGTGATAGGGCAGGTTTCAAGGTAGGAATGAAGTATATATTGAGGACAAAATGTCGGTTTGGATCGTACACGCTCATGTCATCGATGTAACTTAAAACCAAAATGCAGTCAAAACGAACTAAATCAATTTGATGTGTTGGGTGAAAAGGGGGAAGATGCATGGGTAACGCAAGGGCAGTTTTTGAGTTGGGTTTAGGGTTTAGACATTGCAATGCAAGCATTACCGTATTGAACATTTTAATGTGTTGGGTGTAAAGGGAAGGTGTGTAAGGCTACGCCCAACTCAAATCTTGTCTTGCCTACAAAGGTAGTGCAGGTTCATGCAACGTGTGTAACTATTTATGTAAAATATCATCCGACTTTCCGACCTCCCTCCTCACCTTTATGGTTGGAGTTGGAACTTTGAGGCAATCAAATGGTTTGCAATCAACCATAAGACTAGAGGAAGGTTGGAAAATCGGATCCAAATTATACTACTTACGATTTCATCAAGGGCATGCATGCCATACAACAAGAGACATGTTACCACAATAGGCAAATTATAAACTGCATGGCCTTATTGACCTACTCATGACTTCCATGCTGCTTGTTGATTTTGTATTCTCTTTCGATCAACTTTATCGGTCATTGATTTTGTTTCTGGAAAACTTGAAGGTGAATTACTTAAGTCCTTAATTTCAGCTCTGTTTTAATTACTACCAAATTAATCTATCTTTGTGGGTTGTTCATATCTATCTATTTCACTACTACTTTTCTTGTTGTACAAATCTATGCATATATGTTTTCTTTTCTTTTTTTTGTCTTAGAAACTGAGTCGTGATCTCAACGTTTCTTCAGCTAGAAGGTTCCATGCGTACGTGCCTTTTATTTGGGTTGAACATGCCTAATTAATTAAGAAAAGATAAATTTGAAACTCATAAGGAGCCTTTAAATCATGCGGTTTCTTTATGGTTATAAACTTATATACAACTAAAGATATGACAAGTTACACGACAATATGCTTGTGTTATGTGTAGGTTTGGACCATGTATGAAACGACATGGTTGCTCGAGCTCAAGATGTAATTGAAAACCAAAATGCCATACAGAACCAACTAATAAACAATTTGATATATGTTGGGTGAAAAGGAGAAGTTGGGTAATGCAAGGGCAATTTAGGAGTTGGGTTTTAGGGAATAGTGTGACATAACAATGCAATCAAAACGAATTGACCTGTTGGGTGCACAAGGGAATAGGTGGGTAAGGCAGCAGAGCCAAACTTCGAATCTTGCCTTCCGTATACAAAGCATACACGGGAACTTACTAGAATTTTCGTGTAAGCAAAAGATAGTTTTGAACTTGATCAAGTAATCTTTTTCTTCATGTGGTCCACTCCACCTAGAGTCGTTATCTCAAACTCCAAGGTTTTCCACTACATATACAAAGACTCAGGCCAAAAGAGACTTGCGAGAATCTCAACACTTTACTGAAATGATTGAGAGCTTTTAGGAGCACAACAGATATGAGGACGGCTACTCTTCGTATGTAAAGGTTATTTAGACTACTCTAAGGGGTGGATGTCCGCCCCTGGTATGCTGTATGGATTATACTATGGCCTGTGTTGATTTTGAACATAAAAGATGATGGAGCTAACAAACATCTTGTCAGGGTAGGTATTAAACTGTATCAATGTTATCTGTAAATTGCGGTGAAGAGAGAGAGAGAGAGGGAGAGAGAGAGAGAGTCTAATGTATTGTGTTTGTATAGAGAAAATCATCTATGTAATCGATTGTAAACAGTTTTCAATAATTTCTTGAATATTAAATAAGGTCTCAAGTTCGGTTATCCACCCTTAATACTACTAATAAAATAAAGCAAACGTGATTAGGTTAATTAACCTAATTACGTTTGCTTTAATAAATGAGGCATTTTGATATAGATGCCTCAAATTTGAATTTTTTTAATCAAACATCTATAACTTTTAAACTTTTGATCAAACATTCTTCTACTAATTTTTAATTAAAAATTATGATTTTTATTGTATTTAATTAACCAACTAGTTCAGAAAATAATATAACAAATATTCTAAAATCACCACAAACTTCCTATCTTATCTTATCATAATTCGTTCAAAATGAATTTTTCTTATTCAAATAATTTGTTGTTTTAAATTCTAAAAACACATAAACATCCTATTAACATACAATTATGAAATATAACATGCACATTTATTAAATATAACGTACCAAACAGATATATTAAAAACAACGTACCAATCATTTGGTACGTTATTGGTACGTTATATAAATTTAATCTGGGTACGTATTAGTATTTTGGTACGTTATAAATATTGCTTTTGGTACGTTATGCAATTCTTTATTTAGTACGTACCAAGTTATTAGTACGTTGTATTATCCTTATTTTGGTACGTACAAAACTTATGGTACGTTATGTGTAAGTTGTGTAACCCAAAAAAAAGATAACTTTTCACATTAAAACATTGCAGTAAAAAATATTTTGTCAACTCTTAATAATTAATTATTGGAATAAGGACTCATTTTAAATAAAAATAAAAATGTGAAAACTCTTAGTTCACGTTTCTACTATAAGTAGTTGTTAAAAAATTCAAATTTATTTTCAGTTGCATGAAATTAGTCAGTCTAGTCTACATCTCAATTTTAATTATAAACGAACTCTTGTTTTTTTTTATAATCTATATAAAATGTTGTGTTGGAAATTGGAAAAACTATATTTCATCCAATTAATCTTGAACCCCTATAGATATAATTGAATCCTTAAATTGAGGAAGGGATGAGATTCCATAAAAATAGCAATAAATTAATGAATATTATTGAGTGCATTTTTTTTTTTACATAGAAATGGATTTAAAAGAATTTATAAAATACTTAAATTAAGAATATACCTAGAATATAAAGTTTAATTAAAAGTAAAAGCACTTTAATCAAAAGTTGAAATGTAACAGATGTTTAATTTAGAAAAATCTAAAATGAGGCATCTAAAGATGTTTAATTTAGAAAAATCTAAAATGAGGCATCTAATTCTAATTAACTGTTAATAAATTCCCATTCTTAATCCTTTTTGGTTCAACTGAGAAGGCTCTTAATTATAGTCTATTACAGTACAGAACACCACATGCATGCCTAAAACACTGAACTGAGTTATACAAGATCATAGATAGCAAATTTCCAAAGTGGATACACTGTATGTATGTTAAACACATAATACATGTATTCAACTCTCATATTCAGAAACTTGTTAATTTCAAGAAGTATAACTGGGTATAATCAGTGTTTAAAATATGAGTATGGGTTGGAATATCAATATGCAAATTTGTGAAAATATCGATGGATATATCAATATCGATATCGGTTGCCTTGTATGGAAACGATGGAAACACACTAAAAAATGTGAAAATTTCATATGAAACTTTAAGGAATATCATATGACAGTTTGTCGATATTTAACCAATATGTCAGAAATATCGACGAAATTTGTCATTTTTAACTTAATTTTAAGAGTTTCTCCGATATAAGATGACGTTTAAACTTTACCCCTGTTTGGGCCCAAAATAACAGTTTGGGCCGAGTGTAGGGTCATTCTCGGCCCTGGAGGCCTTGCGGCAAGAATATCACGGATCGTTCAGTATGTGGGCCTCCAAACCCAGGTCGGCTAGGTCATAACGCAAGAGGTCGAATCCTAGTGCAATAGGGACTCTCGACGAGGTCAATAACCTAGAAAGTGAATCCGGCTCAGTTAAGGACTAGATTCGTAGTCCTAGCGGAGATAGGACTGATCGAGGGGATGTTAATCCGGAGAAGGAGACCTAGTCCGAATAGGATTGGAACTCGGGCTCGATGTGCTGCTACTATAAATACAAGCCATTCAGCAACTGTGAGAGCCCCCCACAAATCAATACAAAATTGCCCTGCGCAAACTCTCACAACTTGTGATTTTTCTTTTTCCTTTTTCGCTGACACATCTTCCGTTGGCATCAACAGCACTGTGGAAGCAACCGGTGATATCTTAAGTCGGCATAGATAGCTCTGTCACCGTAGAGTCAGTCGGTCTCGCAGTATCTTCCGTTGGCATCAACAGCACTGCGGCGAGAACGATTGATTACCTATCCAAGTCTCGGTCGAGAAGGGTTTCTAAATCCTTATTGGTCGAGGTCATCTCATCAGCTTTCTCGGCGAAGTGAGGTGTTACAGTTATTACATTCAGCACATTGAAAGCCGAATTTGATTCTGAACTTCGTAAGAATAGTAACCTTGTCTTCAGGTTCGAGAACCCAAGAGGCCGAGACGTGTTCCTTTCTCGGCCGCAATCGCAAGACGCAGAAGTTAGTAGCGCGACCCAACGCAACATCAACAAATTTACTCCTCGGCCGAGCTTGGCCGACGAGTTGGCACGCCCCGCATTCACCGAAGGACGTAGTTAGCTCATTAATTACTCGGTCTGCGCGCCACGTAGGCTTTGTAGTTTCTAGGGTCAACAACCCCCCATTTCAAAGAATGAGTATAATTAAGGGTTTTAGTAATTAAATTTTTTAACATCCTGATATTTGCATGAAAATATAAGCGTATTTACAAATAATTAATTAACCCTCTTTAGGTAAAAAAAGTGTTGTCAGTAACTTTTGAGTAAAACTCCCCAATTGAATCCGCACTCTAATCCTATTAACATACACATCTGATCTACAAGAATTCAAACATGGAAAACAAGTACATGATATTATTATAAATTTCTGCAAAATCAAAAGTAAACTCAGAAAACACATCTTTGCCAATTCAAATGGAAGAATTCATTCCTCATTCCATGACAAGGTGACATCATTTTACTGTACAAATGTCATAATAGAAATTGTTTCTTTACCCATTACAATTTGGTAATGGGATAGATTTTTTACTATTAGCGTGCCACAGAGAAGTGGTACAAAGAACAATCATTATTCATTGCAGAAAAAGTTTCGATCTCTCGAAGTGTTCGAGTATCATCTTTAGGAGCTCCAAAATCACAGTCAACGTCGAATGCAATTTATATATGCTTATGGCTTGTTTGATTAATTTACACAATTTTTCTGTCGTCAGTGGTTGTTGGCCAACAACTTAGAGTCTTCTTCCCTCGTCTCCCAAACATGATTTAACCTAGAAGAGCTACACATTCTTCCGCCTCAACTAAACCTCCGACCAAGGGCAGGCCTGCCGAGAGGCTGAAAGTCCGAAAATGATTCGGGAAGTAGGATTGCACTGAACCTCTCATCTCCAACATTAAACACCAAAATACAATTAGCATTACTCTTCAAACTCAACCAATATATTGTGTTTAGTTGAGCAGCAGACATGTACTCTGGAGATAAGACTGGGCCGCAAGCTGAGTCCCAAGGAGACTTGGGTTTAACACTTCCCTCGATTCACTGGTGCCTAATGTAAAAATCTGCAACTCAACACTTGAAAAAAGTGTCCATTCGCATTCAGGTCTCAAATTTTTCGAATTTTCCTTGTTTCGCAAACCCAACGTGCTTAAGAGTACCTTGTACTCATTTCAACAAGGATCAAAGCCAGAATCGCGAGCAAATTTAGAATCTCGACAAGAAATATTGGATCGTGAATTGGAGACGTTATTGGGAACATACTGGGAAGGGTTTTGAAAATCAGTATATCAAAATCATTGAGCAAAATCAGGCCAGTACAAAGAAAATGAATTGTTGACTAACATATCTAGTAACGTAGAAACAAGAAATTTAATGTACAAAATATGCAACTACAGGTAGCTGCATTTCAAATCATTCTAATATTTCTCCCTGGTATCATGTTTCTTTACCCGGGGCAGGTGGGATGAACGAGAAATCATCTGGAATATTGGTCTGTTCCCCGTCGTGGGGTTCATTTAGCTCGGTTTGTTGCTCAATTTGATCCACTCTTACAATCAAGTGTGTTGTTGATGAAGGTGACTGAGGATCAGTTTCGGGATCAGATGTCTCATGGTCCTCAAAGGTGGCTGAGCGAGTTGAGTGACCAGTTGTTTTGAAGCGATGCAGCGTGTGTCCTGAGGTAGAGGAGCGCATCGTTGAAATGGTGGAGCTTTCACCACCTAGGGTTCGGGTAGGGGACTTGCCTCCGTGCGTCTTCTTTTTCACCGCCATGTGCCACTTCTTAAGGGCCTTGGATGTTTGTTCATCAAAGATGGACCTTTTCATGTGTGAACCCATCTGCAAACGTTCGCCACAACAATTTTACATCAAGTTCAATCGTATAAAGCAAGAGACTGGACCGGGAAAAAAAAAACTCAATAAGAGAACTAAGATTTTTAGTGCTTGACACTATGCATCTTGACACCCGGGGGTGGTGGAGGGCTCGATGCCATGCCTCCCTGTAAAATTTCTAGTGACTTTACCACCTGGATAAACCGAGTACTGAGAAAATATACGAAAATAATACCTGAGTTACAAGGGCATACAGAGGAAGTGTAATGTAGCTGCACAAACATAGAACACCAACCCTGCAAAATTGTTTGCATATAATTACATATCAATCCAACGAAATATATATATACTTACCAATTTGACCTCACCAATCAATAGTATAGCAAACGACTCCAGTTAGAGCCAGCCAAGAACATAAAAAATCAAGGGAGAAAAGGCTTACCCGAGAATTACTTTTGCGATTGCGAGCTCGAAATTGGCATGGAAGCAAGATTTCAACCCAAATGAATACTGCAGCAAAGTTTCATCCAAGATTTGAGTATTCGACATGAAGTGCACTTCAAAATTCAAAGAGTGAAAGAAATATGAAGTAAGTGGGAACAGAGCATTACCCATATCCAGAAAAAGTATATAATTTGGAATGCGTTCTGCACATACCAGAATACCGATTAGACGACCAGTAGAAGAAAATATGAGAGAAATCAACACATAACTCTCGAGAAATTCATACAAATTCAGAGGTTGGCCGGAATGCAGGTCAGATACAAGATTTAGATATTGACTACTTATTAACACCGGTTCACAGATATCTGGTAGCAACAATTTAGGATGAATACTTTTGTGTTCTTCTGTTTAAAGTGCATAACATCTACCCGAACTGAAATTATGCAGCCACAAACATGCAGGATCTGTTTTAACAGAAACTTTTCAATCTCTCAACTAAAAAAAAGACGAAGACTTGTTTGAAAATTGAACATAGAGTGTAATAGATCATTTTAAACACCAGATCAACAACTCTTAAGATCGGGATGTTCTTTACTAAAGTTTCCAGCAAACAATAACGCCATTATCTACCTTCATTCAAGAAAGTATTTAAGATGATCCTATTCGAACAAAAGATTAAATCCCGAATCTAGAATCTGCAAAGACAAGGCAATCCAATACCTGAAACAGCGCGAAATGGATAAGATTAAGAATCAATTGAGGCCGACCAAACCAAAAATATTTGTCAGATCCTTGTACTAGAGGAATCCCTTGAACCACAGCATGCCTTTCTGCAATTTCAATGGCCATCTTAGTCAGGATGGCCTGAAGTTTTGTTCCAACGAGTAAAATTATCTGCAATTACACAAACTGTCAGAAACTACAGTTTTCAAACTAAACCAGATTAATTTTCTAATGAAGGACGCTTTCTTACAACGAGAGGGATCAAGGATGCCCAAAAGAGTGCCTGCCATCCTGAAAGAACATTATTATACAGCAAAGTCAGTCGATTAAATTGAACTATAAAGTTATAATACTATTCTGCAAAAGGATTTTCTCGGAAAGAAGTAGCTAACCTTTAACATTAAGGAGCAAAAAGATCACAAATGATGCCCACAATAGAGGACTGCCAACGACATGAAGAAATAATTCAGGACAAACTAAACGAGGTAAGATTTTCTAGTAAAATATAGCTGGTGATAGAATAAGAAGCAGATAACAAATTTGATATTACCTAACCCCAACGACGACCTTGAAGTCATCCTCTAATGATCTCTTGATATATTTTTGGAAGTTAAATTTACTTCCTGCACCTAAATGGACCTGTACATTTGGCATTTCGATAAATTGAAATGTCACATTCAATATGGTTCTGAAATTTTGTAAAACTGATGAAACTCACAGTGATGAATCCATTGCGCAGTGTTAAGTAGTCAGCCTTACTAACAGACCTAAAAAATTGTCGAAAGAAGCATCCCTGCAAAACATGTTATAAGAAGCTCAGTTTTAACATATACTATGAGAGCGAATCCAAAAACCCTGAGATTACCAACCTGAGGTATTTTGGTAAGTCAAAAGGAAAGAAAAGCAAAAATAAAAAATTGAGTTGAAGATGCCTTACGAAATAAAAGAAGAAAGGAATCTTAGTCCAGAAACTGGTGTGTGCTCTAACAAATGATATCTGGTGAGTAAGTCTGAATCTCGAAGGATCTGCCAAGTAAACGTAATCAAGTTTAGCTTCCAACATGGATCTTCGCTATCAAGGCATGATATTAGAATATGTATTTGACGAGGGTATGTATGCATCAAGGGATTGATATACCGTTGGAAAACTCATAGTCATCACTTGAAGTCTCTGCCTCCCAATGCTTCCAGCCTCGAATCTGTACAAAGAAGCATTCAGCAAATATGGAATATACCATTCAAGGCAAAGTTAATAAAACTTTTAGCGTAGTAAGGTAGATTGATTAACAAGAAACATAGTCTGATTCAAGTTCGTTAGTTTCAAAAGAGCACAAGAGAATCCATATGCTGATATCCAGCTAATTGCTATACCTTTAGCCTCCCGAGCAGCATCGTGATAAGACTGTATAGCACGTGAAAGGCGGCTAAGAAGAATATGAGGATGTGCAGTTGGTGCAATCCATTAACTGTTATAAGTGGCTCGTATCCCTGTTAACAAAAATCAAATTATGACCAGTTCTCAATTGTAAATAAAACTGCTGAAGTTCAGTGGTGATGAAGAAGATGAACTTACAGTCTTGCATTTATAATCAGAGGCAGCAGCTAAAGATCTGCGTTCGTACCATAAGAGTCTCCGGTGACTAGTTGACTCCTCCTCCTCCTCCTTATCATCTACTCTACATGGCAGCATAGTGTCTGCAACATTGAGTGGAATACATATTTTGGCAATGTAACTCTGCCCGAAAGTCAGGATCAGCGAAATAAAACCTAGAATCATCAACTCTGCAACAATTTCACAAAGTCAAATGTCTATCCATAAATTGATACTTCTTGCAAAGTTTCAAATCAGAAACCATTGAATCAGTTTCATGGACAACCATGATTGTTACCTGCTTTAACCTTCTCAAGAGATTCAAACAGCGCTCTCTTGTGCCTATCTGTAAGCCACTGAATCGAAAGTTTTTTTAATTAAGAAGTAAATCAAAAGAAGCGTAAAGCCACACTGTCAAATTAGCAAATTGTTCTTAACACATAAAGTTCCTGGTTTCAAGTAAGCATTTGTACTGAAACAAAACCGAAAATGAAAGAATGTGAAAAGTAAATGTAAAATTGTAAATTCATAAGCAGCCATGACATTGAACAAGATACCACCATCAAGCAGATAAATATGTAAGATTAAATATATTAAGAAATATTGATATGAACCCTTTTCCCTTTCATTCAAATTCAAGCATTTCACACTTTCTTTTCCACTAAACAACTTAATTTATAATTTCTGTATGGATAAAAAACTTGAAATTTGGGACTTCAAATTCCCAAGTTTAAATTCCATGTAAATAGGTATTGTTTTCAAATTTCTATGAGTAAGAGTTAAAAAAAAAAAAAATCCGTATTCAAATTCCACAATTTTTTTCTATTAACCAAACAAGAAAATTCACAAATTTTAAAAAATAAAATTCTATCATTTTAATTTCGGTTTTTTCAAGTTCCTTAGCAATTTTAAATTTTCTCTTTCAAACAAAATGTAATAAATATTTCATTTTATATTCCCAGAAAAAACAGAAAGCATAGTCAATTGTGGCAAAATTTCCTACTCCAGAGGAAGAAACAAACTAAACCATGCAAAAATCACTGATCTACTTTGATATAGCAGAAAGTCAAACTATGCTAGCACACAGAAAACTTGAGCTGCGATCCAAAATTTTGAAGAAAATTAACCATGGCAGCTAGGTGAACAAAACCAGTTACTCAGTCAAACGGACTAAAATTAATAAGGGTAAATTGTTTAACTGCAGTTACAGAGAAATTAAACTTACTATTCCAACTTTGTGCAGGACCTTCTCCAAAACCAATGAGATGATGATGATAACAGCACAGACACCAGCAACAGCCCAGGTGGGTGTACGGTCGAGCTCCCTCGAGTACGAGGTGGTCTTTCCTGCTCCCATGGCTGTATCCAGCAACCCAGCAACAAGGCATAAGCTCACACCCAGCAGAGAGAAAGGCACCATCTTTTCGAATCTTGAGCTTCAGAGAGAGAACAGAGGCGGCTGGTCTGTGATTGAACAATCTGGGCAACCTAATATTTGGAAAGATGGTGACTTAAATGTATTTCCTTTCTGGATTTTCAAGATTTAAGGCTTTTATTTTTTATTTTTTATTTTTATTTTTTTGACAAAACGATATTCTAAACCACACACTAACATGCGTAATCTGCAGAGATGGAAATTTGAAGACTGGGGCTTTAAGAACAATGGAGAATGCTGAGTTGGTGATTTGGACACGGTTTTTTGGATTATGTTCTTGACCAAGAAAACCCCATTTCCCTAAATAATTCCTTTTATTTAAATCAGCAGCAGTTTTGATTTGGTGAAAGGATGAGAGCAAATAATAGTAACCAAAGGGTTTTGTTTTGTCTTAAATACCCGGTTAAACAAAACATTAAGCAAATTAATTAAAAAAGTTGGCAGTGTTTTTCTGAATTAAGGACAAATTTATTGTTTGAATCGATGTAATTAAAGGTGAGTTGCTGAGGACAGACGCTTTGGGCTCGGGGATTACCTCTTCGGTTTGGTGCACTGCTCTCTGGCTGGCTGGCTGGCTGACGAATCAGGTCTTCCCCTTTGGCAGCCGTGAAAAAAACAAAAAATAAAACAGAAAAATGACATGGAAAAGCGTGGATAATTGTAATTTATATTATATTTTCAACTTATTAAATAATTATATAGTTTATTACCCACCAATTCGGACCAGAAGAACACCAACTTGGTGATTAAACTAATGGCATCAATGATCAGATCTTTTCTCTTTTCCTTTTTTAGAGGAAGAGGATCGGATCCTGCAGGCAAGTGGGGGTTTTTAATTATAATACATACCTTTCCATTCCATCCATATATTAGCAAAAAAGTGTTGCATGCATGAATACATGATGTAAAGGGTTTTTTTTCTTACAGTCCGATTGATCGTGTCACAAATAATATGTAAAAGATGGCGTTTATTTATTGGTGAAAAAAATTAACTCGATACATGTGAATCTCATGTTATTATCACTTTTATCACATTTTCTCGTTGCGTGATTATTTGATGAAAAAAGGTACCGAGAATCTCACGTTAGAAAATTACAACAACGTATTCCAATTTAATCTTAAATTCCCTAATCTGCCATATGCATCATCAGGAGAAAGGTTGTACGAAACTGACCAAACTCTGCTTTCAGCAGTAAACTCAGCTTCCAGCACATAGCTTTTCCATTCTTGTCGATGTCGTCCCTTTCCATGTCGATTAAGAAGGATGATTCTCTCTTCTTTTATTTTCATTCCCTTTCCTTCTTTTCTCTTACATATTATTTTTTATGTTATTGTTTTTATAAAAAATCAATATAAGATATTCACCATACATAAAAGGAGACGTGTGAGGATGTGAAAGTAAAAAATATTTTACATCGATGAAAGAAGAAACATTGTAAAGACTTATAAAATATTAAGCTACTTATTTATTACCAATTAATTTTATAATGTAACATCAGCTTTCTTTAGTAACAAAATAATTTTGTGTGGCATCATTGCTAATTCAAGAATTACATGAATACTTAAGGTAATTATGGACTTAATCAAAGATTGGTCAGCTCACTAGCCAATCCAGAGCCAATATTCTATGAAAAGTTTAAAGTTTTTTTTTTTTTAAATTTACTGTGATATCACGTCAATCTGCCAACCAAGCTCGACGTAATGATTCACCAAAAATAAATAAATAAATAAATAGCACAACTTGATTATTTATCCAAAAAATAAACAATAAAAAAAGCAGCACAACTTGATGATATCCATCCATTCACATTGATCCATAGATGGACCCAGGTGCAGAGGATTCTTTCTTTAAAATAAGACGTGGGCCAATTGTGGATGGATTGGAGGGAGGAGGCCATGTAATGTAAGGTGAGTGCCCTACATGTTTTATTTACACATCAAACTATTCGAGCATATATTGCATTAATTGAAGAGTTTAATATGTTTTGTTGTGTCACATTCACATTGATTGGTGGTATGAAAAAAAAAAAACCATTTTTGTGGGCTACACTATGAAGTGGACTGGAAAATCCACGGAGAAGAAAAAGTGTTTGATAATTGTTAATTCAAGTTGATTTTTAAGGATTTTTTAAATTTCTTTTAATTTTTTTATACAACATATGTAGATTAAATTGTGGAGAATAAAGTGAATAAAACTCAACACCTATCATAGTATCATATTCAAAATAAAGGTTTCTCACATAAAAGTGATTAAAGAATTTATTTATTCATTATATACATGATATATTTAAACTACGGGTGGTTCATTATCAATATTCAAACATAAAACTTCCTATGAACAAGTAAATAAAAATAATTGTAGACTGTAGTATTAAGTAATAGAACATTCACTATACTCAAAGTTTTCAATTAAATTTCCGCTCCATATAATATCGTTTGTATAAAAATAGAAAGAAGAAAAAATTAATTTGACGATGCATTGTTTGTTCTGCCATGGTTTGAGAGAAATAGCTCAAATGATCCATAACCAATATTATCTTTAACTTAATTACTTGCTAACCGAATAGGAGTAGTGCCCTAACCTAAAAGATCTCGATAGAATTATGAACGGAACCATGCATTTATAAGTTGCAAAATTATTTTATCAAACTTCCGACGCGTGAAAAAGAAATTTACTAACTCAGCTCTAATCTAAAACCAAGTCAATGGGGGGATTTGGATTGGACCGTTTCTTCTTCTGGCTCTTGATTTGGAATTGACTTGGTTGACGTTGAAAGTAAGGACTTGGATTCTCTGCCCTCCCAATTCGGTGCCCTTCTCGTGCCCTCCTGTTTGCCAATTCGGTGCCCTTCTTGTGCCCTCCTGTTTGTGTGGTCACGGTTAAGCCACGTCAATATTTTATATTACTTTTTTTTTTGTCTTATTATTTTTATAAAAAATAATATAAAATATTAGCATAAATTAACCGTGACCACACAAAACAGGAGGGCACGGGAAGGGCAC
Source organism: Malus domestica (assembly GCF_042453785.1). Classification (NCBI taxonomy): domain Eukaryota; kingdom Viridiplantae; phylum Streptophyta; class Magnoliopsida; order Rosales; family Rosaceae; genus Malus; species Malus domestica. The sequence continues at coordinate 8,821,305 of NC_091662.1, forward strand.
GAGGAGGGCACCGAAATAGGAGGGCAGAGAATCCAAGTCCTGAAAGTGATGCATGCATGCGTCAAATCACACACCATCTGCAGTCAAAATATCACATGGTGCTGGGTCCAGAAACATTAACCTAGAGGAGACTGGTCAAAATATATACCCAAGAGACAGTAAACAGTAGAAGATAATATATATATATATATATATATATGAGACCAAGAAACAGAAGAAGTGTTGATAGAAGCATAGGACCCCCAGCTAGGAACTCTTCAGTGTTCAAGATCAATTCGACCTCTTGAAAGCCAATAATTGTGACCAAGGAACACCAGCATCCGTGACACGGATCTGGAACTTGAACTTAAAAGTTAAAACCTTGGTGCTCGAACTTGGGCTCGAGGTTGCAGAGTCTCAACGACAAGGAATTCGAGATCCTAGTTACAATTATTTTACTGGGACGCTTTAATTTAGGCACCTTGTTTTTTAATTTTATTGATTTAACGTTTGTTCCTTTGAAGAATTTGATTAAGCATTTCCTACAATTTTGGTGATTAATTTCATTTTATTGGAGGTTCAATCTTACACGTTCCTTTTTTTAGATATTTTTATGGTTTATTATAATATTTATTTTAGTGAATTAAATAGAATATTCAAAAGTCATTGTCACATACATAAACATAGTAAAGTTACGTTTGAATGTATGATCGTTTGATTATATTGGTACATTTGATTACGAAATGTCTATACTTTTATTTTCAAATGTATCATAAGTTCCAAATACATTTTTTTTTTGTAAATATACGTAAATTTAACAAATTAATAATGTTTACTTATGAAAGTATTAATGACTTTCTATTTCTTTTCGGGTGCATTTTTGCTCACTCACATTAACCTTGACGTATGCTTATCATACACCTCCTTATTTGCCATGTGTCTCATCTTCTAACTATGGTTAACATCTTTATTTAATGTTCTTTTTATTTTTTAACAGTTATTTAAAACACAAATTAAACAAAAATAAAATAACTCCAGCACTTCAAATTCCCCACCCAACGAACCCGATAAACACCTACCCACGTCACCGCCGGTGACCAGATCTCCGTCCTGCTGCCGGAAAAACCATACGTTTACTCTCTCCCTCTCTCTTCTTCACCCCTCCCGTATCTCTCATCTCTATTCTTCACCGGTCCTACAAGTCAGGAACTCGTTTTCTCTAACCTGTGTGGTCCGGTGAGTTTGAGAACGAGTTATCCGAGTCGTACCCATCACTGACAACTGATGTAGTAATCTATGTTTTGAAGAAATTGGATAAAGACCCATGAAGGGCTTTGGATTTTTTCAATTGGGCATGTGAGAAGAAATGGATTTAGTTGAGTTCTTCGGTGGGTCTTTATCCATTGATGTGCAGTGCTCATGTTTTGAAGAAATTGGATAAACACCCATGAAAGGCTTTGGATTGATCTAAGGCAAATGACAGAGAAGGGCTTTTCCATTGATGTGCAAACTTCTACGGTAATTATAGAACAGTTGAAAAATGGCTTTTCCATTTCAGGCATTTTTATGATAGGATGATCAAAGATAATGCGACGGATGATGTTGTGAAGAGCGTGGTAGATGTTGTTTCGGGGTAAGAGTGGAGTGATAGGTTGATAAGGAATTGGGTTGAAATTGGTCGCCGCCGGCAGTGGCAACGCGGCTGCATGTTTGTCTGGGTTGGCATGGCTGGGTAGAGAGCTGTTTTGTTTGTATTTATTTAGTCAACATTTTAAATCACTGTTAAAAAAATAAAAAGAACATTAAATTGAGATGTTAACCGTAGTTTGGCGATGAGACACATGGCAAATAAGGAGGTGTATGACGAGCATACACCAAGGTTAATGTGGGTGTGCAAAAATGCACCCTTTCTTTTCTAGTGATAATGAAGAATTAGTTAAATTAATATTTTTAATTGAAAAGCCATAATTTAATATTCCTAGATGGCAGGAAATTAGTTTTTAGCTAGTTTAAATGGATATAGATGGTTTTTTTTATTAGCATTCCATATAATGTTGAATACACCCTATATTAAAATTTAATATTAAATGACTTATGTACCCTACTATATAATGACAATTTCAACCTTATTAGGTTTTAAAAAACAAAAAATTCTAAATACTTCTCAAATCACTTTCAACGTATTATTTATCTTCTTCAACTCTCATAACCCGTATCGCCCTCTATTGTAGAACAAAACCTTAAACAATGAAACAACAAACACATTAATATTGAGACAATTATTTTTGACGAATGAGACATAAGATCGATGTTTCAGAAAGATTCAAGATTTCTTTTTCATGTGAAGTTTTGTTTACGTGAAGTTTTGGTTATGTGACAGACATTGAACGATCATTGTTGTTGACGACCGACATGTTAAATTAGTCGACGGACATAATCAAGGAGAGTAGAAGAGCAATGTTGGAAATGGAGTAACTTGGGGTCTCAATCCTCCAAGATTTCCATAAGCAACGCTAGTCACTTCTACATGCTCGTAATAGAGTATGAGTTATGCCTTGTACACTCCGTTGAGGCTGATGAGAATATGAGATTGTTGAGGTGGTAACCCACAACACCTCGTTTAGGATTTGTTGTTCAAAGTGGAGTTGTCCTTCACGTGTGGTTGGGAGAAATTAGAAAAACTCTGGTATCCCACATGCCTTCAGCTTCACACTAAAGGTGCTTTGGATGATATTATGTATTTGCACATAAGATGTAAAGAGTATGGAGTGTATGTAGGAAATACGGAGTGTTTATAGCAAATGTAAAGTGTATGTTAAGAGTGTGGGGTGAGAGGGTACTATGAAGATATATGTGGGTGTATTAAGATAATTTTTAACTAAAAAAGCAAATGTGGGGTGTATTAAATATGTGAGGTGTATTCAACAATATATGGGGTGTTAATATAACAAGCCGATATGTATTAAATAAATAGAAAATTGTTGAAATGGCAATTGATCAAAGCATCTTAATCAAATTTTATAAAGAAACAAATGTTTAAGTCTGAACAATTTTGACAAAAATATGGCAGATTCTAATTACTCCTTACCAAAAATGACATGTATGATTTAATAGAGTCATTGAGATTTTCTTTTGGGTCACAAGGAACCCAAGGCCCTATGAAGCTAAAAACAAGCAAGAGTGGATTTGGGCCATTTAACCACACCAGCCCAAAGTTAGAGCCCAAATTATCAGAACCTCGTTATCTTGTTTTTTTTTTTAGTTTTTAATTAAAAAAAAAGCCTAAAAAATGTTAATATTTTCTGGCCTTTGAAGGTTGGTACAACCGTACAAGGCATAGCTCGATAATATCGAAACCCAAAATTTGTTTGCTTTTCCGGTGAAATACAATTTCTCTTCTCTCTCTCTCTCTCTTTTTCTCTCTCTCTCTCTCTCTCTCTGTGAATTGTGAAGTTGAAAACCATGAGTGCTCTTCCGAGTTCCTTCGTTTCAGTTCCGAATCACAAAACCCACTTCTTAACTGGTAATAATTCTTCATTTTATGTTTCAGTTTTTCCAATTTATTAGTTTCTAATTTTTCCTATGAATATTTTTGTACGAAAAATGGATCACTCTCTTAAGTGTGCCTCAAATTGTAGATTTCTCAGCTGTTTTGAACTGACCAATTAGTCATTGAGCTCTCTAATTTGATGGGTTTGTTTCTTTAATGCAAGCTGAGGCTCCATTTCTCAAGGACTAGAAGATTTGAATGTAACCGATGCCAATTTTATAATTCTCTGATTTTTATTGTTTTTATTTTAATTTTTTTGTGATTTTTTTTCGTATGATTATCTAGTATTCTGCTATTGGTGCAATCCATGATCAAGTGTCTACACATGAACATGATATTTTACTTGAGTTAAGCAGTTAAAAATTCATTGAGGGGTATTATCAGATTAATTTCTTAGGCATTTAACGCTTGAAAGTTTTCATCTTTGAATTCAAAGTGCACTGGGAAATTTAATTATCCAGCCGGTGTTTCTTAGGGCCGGTTTTGTAACTATTTCGTTTGTAGTTTTCATTGTTGTGTGCTATAGATAGAGGAAAACTATATGGGCGAATGGAAGAATGGAGAAGGTGATAGTGGAAGAAATGGGAAAGGATTCAAGTTTTCGTTTTCATATTATCTCCTCCATTTCAACCGCCCCCCTTCATCCTTCTCCTTCCTCATTTCTACCATACACTTTCCTTGTATCTCTACCACAAAAAGTGAAAACTAAAAAATGGCAAGTAAAAACAACATGGTTATGGAACGAGCCCTTAGCTCGTTGATTCATCTTCCTGTTTTATGTGATTTGCCTTGTTCTTTGCCACTTCAACTTATTTTGTACACCATGACTTTATATATGTGGATAATGAGTATCAATTGTATGTCTCTTTCATCCTGGATTGACCCAACACATTGCTTGAGATTTTGTCTATTATGTCCCAATTTCATGTTGCAAAACTTTTAGATTTGAATTTCACATGTAAGTTTGTTGTTTATCGTTGCCAAATGTTTGATGCTTAGGTTCTTCAAAGCCAACCTACCATTGTCTTTTGAACGTTAGTCCCAGTAATACAAATGCCGCATTTCAGGACAAAGCAAAGCTCACTTCACACAGGTCACTTGTTGTCCGAGCTGGGTATGCATGCTTTTATGCTGTCTAAATTTTCAGTGTTTCAGTATTATTTTTATCTCTCGAGTCTTAAATGTCTTTTAGCTGGCCAGTTCTTGTAATACTTCTCTTCTTTTCCTTTTGTTTTTGCTACTACAGAGCGGATAGACCAAATTCAGCAAGTATCTTCGTTGGTGGTTTTATATTGGGGGGGATAGTTGTTGGAGCATTAGGTTGTGTATATGCACCTCAGGTATGTTTGAAGAATACAAGTTACGCATCTATCACAGTTTGACCTGTTACCATTGCATTGGTCTGTATTCTGTGTGGTTATTTAATGGTGGATATCTTTGGTGCCTCGATTTGATGTTGTGATTGCTATTGCTATTGCTACTCAGTATCTGCATGTCTGTGTACTCGCATGCCCTTACCTATACGAGCCTGTATTTGTGAATTGACGATTCCTGATAGAATATATATTCATCGTGTACCACATGGCCTTTAGAATGTTACTGCAGTACTGCTGTCTGATTATTAACTCCTTTAAGCCATAGGTTCTGCCCCCTCTCCCCCGTCCAAAGATTTACCTTCTAGAGGATACGTAAAGCTATGTAGTTATCTTGTTAAATGATATACAGTGTATGAATTTGTTGTGGGAGATGAGACATGGTTTGTGTGTGATATATAGCTGATCAAAAGGGGCCAACTTCTTTATAGTGACCCGAAAGCATGTATTTGACTGACATATCATATCATATTCCCAGATAAGCAAGGCACTAGCTGGAGCCGACAGAAAAGACTTGATGAGAAAGCTACCAAAATTTATTTATGATGAAGAGAAAGCTCTTGAGGTGAGAGTTTTTTGTTCCCTCTTTAATCGTAGTTTTTAGCAATATAGAAAGGTCAGGTTGATGATAGTTTCTAGATATGTAGAATGTGGAATTAATCATTAAACGAAGATTTTATAAGCACTTCTGAGGCCATTGTGTGTGGGTTGTACTTTATCTTTATTGTGTTATTTGTTTCTTTTTAAGTGAAAACTTTGATTGATCAACCCCCTGTAACTTTTGGATCACATTTGAACTTATGTGTTTTCTGTTATGTACAGAAAACCCGCAAAATACTGGCTGAGAAGATAGCGCAGCTAAATTCCGCCATAGATGACGTTTCTGCTCAGCTGCATGGAGATGATGCCCCGAATGGAGCCGCAGTGGCTTCCGATGAAGTTGAAGCTTCCATATAGTAATAGTTTGCAGAAGTTTTGTTGAACTTGTTACATGTGTCAATCACTGGGAAAATAATGTTGTTAATCTTCTTGTTCTCGTGTGTTTTTCGTGTTTATAATTACATCGAAAACAACGTCAGTAATTGAAAGCCATCGTAGTTTGCTGGAATACTTATTTGCTTCAACCCTATCAACTATTTCTCCCTTTGATTGGAGTCTTGAAGTTGTCGTCTGAGAAACCAGGGCGTTTTAGTTTTCTATAGAAGTGAATGTGATCTTTTAACGACCTGCCGTTTTGAGTTTGAGTTGGGCCTCAAACCAATCCAATTGTATCCACCAGACTGAAAAGGAGGACAATGCTCCTTCATGGGTCAGAAAGATTCGGAGCCCGTATAAAGCACTTTATTTTATTTTTATTGTTATTGTATAGAATGAGAGATTTTTCAGTGTGCCGAGAGTATGGTCTTGTGTGCCGAGAGTATGGTCCGATATATCAAGTTTAATAATACAATTGGTTAGAAATTTGAAAAAATAAATTTTAACAATTATATTATTACACTTGGTGATTGGGTCGTGTTCTTGGGATACTAAAAAATTCTCCTATAGAGTGGGTAAGGCAAATGATTTTTGTGTACTCTTTTTCTTTTGAACATTTTAAATTAGTTGTCTCTTAATTTTTCTTTGATTTATCTAATCTAAAGGTAAAAAATAATTAAGGATGTGTATGCTAATAAAAAAAATGTGCATAACATTAATAACTTTGCTTAATTTTTCGCTTGCAGGTTATAATCAATTGGATGCATGAAAGTAAACCTTTAGTATGACGATGGAGTTTGTAGCTCAAATGGCTCAACCGTCAATTGTTTCATGCCAAATCATGTGATCGACTCTTTCTCCCTTAATATCGTTGTTAATGGAGAAAGAGTCCATAGAATTGACTGGGAAACATATCAAGGGATGGAGAGAATGTCGGTTGACGCCGATTGGTTTCAGTCACGCGTATATCTAGTCACATATCAAAAAAAATAAACATATATTTAAATGATGAAAAACACGTACACGTGATTATATACAATTAGCGAGTATGACACCATTTGGCATGCAATAGAATATTCCATGCATGGACCATGGTTCATGGCCATGCATCGAAATATATTCTACTATGTGTGATCATGCGTGATTTCCAATAAAGGCTGCGATGCATGGACATCAGAATTTGACTCCAAATTTAATAACAATACTCGTTTTGGACTCGTATGCATTATGCATCTCAACATGTCACTGTCAAGCAAGAAGAAAGAGGAAACAAATATGATCACAATTATTAATCGCCCACGCTTGTTTAAACAAATTAAAATGAAATTGTGGAGGTAATTAAGAACTACATTATTGTGGAAGAGTTTAAGTACGCCAGCTAGAACTAACTAATTTCCAGAGTCAATTGCTGACATGGAGTTTAAATTGCATAATCACTTACTTCAGTCCTTCGTTTAGTTATGGTTGTCTCTATTTTGTTGAGAATATCTCTTATTCGACTTAATTAGATGCAATGGCGATGGATATACGAAAGTTTAGGGTTTAATTTTAGAGAGAGTTTAATAACAAGTTGCAGCTAATGGATGACACATCTATGTTATGAATCTCAAAAAAAAAAATTTGACACGCAATTTGAAAAGTTTAGGATTTAGAATGGGGTCGATGTACAAACATTTGGCCGATGATTATTCTTTGAGATCTTTTGATATAGGCGCTTCAGTTTTGAATTTTCTAGATCAAACATTCATGTCTTTTAGTGATTTGATTAAACTTTTTTGTCATAATTTTGGTGCTATATGCACATTATATTGTAACAAATTTCCTATAATCTAGCCTTTTGATTACACACTTCTCCATTAGAGATAATTGTAAACAAAAAAAGTTGGTTAGATTCAATTTATTTTCACAATAATGCTACAATTTAGCAATAATTATCTACGATTTAAGATATTTTCTTTCCAAAATAGTTTAAAATATTTTTAAATCCCCAAAATCAAACGTACCGAAATAAGTTTTTCTTTTAGTACGTTAAGAGAAAATAGGATTGAGAATAATATAAATGTACCAATACACAATGTGTACAAAATAATACGTACCAAAATAAAAATAATGTACTAATATTAACAATTTGTATCAAATCAAACGTGCCAAAATTGCAAATAAACGTACCAATTAATGATTTTTGTAAATTCAAACGTACCTGCAGATAATATGACACACCCCAACCTGAATTTGGGCATGCTGGCAGTCACGTGAGGGTGACGTAGCCATGTGCACAGTGCGGAAGCAATAATGATAATAGAGAATACGAATAATTAAGAACCAATTCATAAGAGTACTAGCTAAGGTAAGTGCTAGAAAAATGTGTGAATACACAATCAGAGCGTAAGTAGCCTAAGTTCAGTCCAGAAAAAAAATACTAATTAAACGACACCCAAGGATGTCCTACATTGTGATAGTTTGTCAGAACCTCCATTCAATCCTCGTGAGCCACCAACGAACAAGCTTACCTAAAACCTGGAGGGGTGCAAAACAGAAAACATGAGTGGGCAAAAACAAAGCTTTTCAAAACCATCCATTTATCAAATGCTCTAACCCCTCGCTGTAAAACATGTATAATTTCCCTAAGATAGAATATAAATATATATATATATATATATATATATATATATATATATATATATATATATTCAAATCATGCTTTCCATAACCATAAACATAAATATGCCATGCCAAATATATAACAGAATGAGTAACTCAGGTGAAAATTATTTCATGGAAATAACATATTAGCCGGAACCCCTGCAAAGGTCTGTACGACTGAATTCATAGCTCATTAGTCAATCCAGTCGGAGTCACCGCAAGTGACTTATACGGCACTACACTGCACATGAGTCGGAACCACTGTAAAGGTCTGTACGACAAGACTGGGTGTAATATAGTTATGCTCAATGCTACGTTCTCATGATAGCTATACGATAAATCGCTAGTCACCTACGAGTCAGAACCACCTATGATGGTCTGTACGACAAGACTGTGCACCTAAATTGGATCCAATGTGAGCATATGGTACGGGATGTGACATCATAAACAGGCATGTCACAATCACCCGATGTGCAGGTTCATGAGCTCTATATTTCTCAATTAATCACAACCATTATTCACATTCACAATTCAATAACTCACCTGACTTACCTGAGTGTCCACATCACCATAATTATATATATATATATATATATATATATATATATATATATATATATATGCAAACATCATATGCATATTCTAAATGTAAAACATTTGGCATGGCAATTTAAATCATAACTCATTTAAATGCATCTTCTGGGAAAGATAGTATATACATATATACTTAAAACCAAAAGCCCACTCACTGGTATGTCAAAGGGTCGTAGCCCTCGAGTCGCCCTTGACTGCGCTCGTCCTCGGGATAGGTCTCACCAATTTCAAGGCTTGAAATCCATGAAAACTCACCGAAGAAAGCTCGATAATCCGGCGAAAACTTAAAACTCGTCAAACACGATTTCCCCAACGTCCAATTTGCTTGCTTTTTCTTCTCCGAGCTTCGTAAGAACGTCCTGAAGCTTCATATGAGCTCAAAATCCCCTTTTTGAGTCCACAAACTTCCTAGATCACCCACGATCACGATCGAGTCACTATTTACCTCGTCGGAGCTTATGAAAACTCAGGGTTCCCGACGTCCTCTCTTAAAAACAAAGGTGTCACTCGACTCATGAGAACACAAGGAACAAGGTGATGATCTTAGATGGTTTGATCCGTGAGGTTTTGATGTGGTTTGAGGGATTGTCCGTACATTTGTACTGACAATGGAGGAAAATCCGAGAGGGAGGAGAGAGAGAGAGGTCAACGGGAGTGATGTGGGTGTGTGTGTGGTTTAGATTTGGGTCACCAACCAAGAACAAAGAAAATCTAAGTTCGAATTGGGTCCAAACAATTAGGACTTAAAATAATTGGCCCGTTTCACACGCTCACGATCCAACGCTCAAGGGTAAAATCAACATTTCACGCCATTGATAAAAGTAATTCGGGACGGGCTGTGACATAATATATACGTATTGTATTGTACCTAATAATAATTCGTCAACAACTATACTTAAAAAAAGGGCAAAAGAATTATAATTTCACAAAAAAAATTGAAAAAATTACACGGAGCTTTTATGTTGATCACCAACTATTTGAAAAAGAAAAAACCATTTGGAAAAAGAAATAATATTAAATGTTTGCATAACAAAAAAAAACTGTGATCGAAAAAACATATTTGGAAGAAGAGAAAATATAGTTTAATTACTAATATCTCCACTAAATAAGTAAAAAGTGCATCATACATATAAAATGATAAATTCAAAAATTATTTGAATTTTAAAAAATAGATGTGACTATGGATCAACGCACTTTAATCAAATTTTAAAAGGCACATATGTTTAATCTAAATGATATAAAAAAACTGTAAGGAATTCTAATTTTCCCTTATTCTTTTACAATAACCATTCTTGGAATTAACCGTATATGCATGCTTTGCCCCATGGAAAATATTTGGTAAATTTTAATCGGACCCAAAAATTTTCTTTCTAAACCCAAGTTATAACTTTTTAACTTTGAAATTTATGTTTTATCCCACATACAAAATGAGTTTAGAATGATAAAGAAGAAAACGAAAAAGAACCAGCCAAAGTCACCTGCGACATCCACCCCCACCTCTCCAACCCAAAGACACCCAATTTCCTTCACCCCCTCACCAACCACCTAGGCATACCACTTGGACCTCCCCTACCATCCACAATCAAAGACCTAAATCTCATCCCCCCATATATATCCAACAGGATCCTCTCCGGATTCTTTTGATGAGGATACTAAGGATCCATAAATTGTGTACGTTCATCGTATATCGTGCAATCAGTTTTTGTCAAGTATTATTTGTGTTTAATTTTAAATAAAAATATTTAAAATGATTTCTGACCGCACGATTCACGGATTCTCAGGATTCTCACAAAGAGGATTTGGCGAGGATATGGATTCCATATGTATATGCAATATTTCAACACTATAACGATAAACAATTAACAGATATCATCTAATTAAGTCAATTGGTTTAATCTCAACCATTAAAAACTAATTTAATGAGTATGAGTGCACAATCCTAGTTCTACATTCTTCCTTTTCACACAAATCAACTATATTGTGATAAATCAATTTGAGGTTGAAATCCAATAAGTTTAAATCATCCAATAGGAATGAAGATGTGTGGGCACACGAGAAATGATAAGATTAGGAATGAGGATATCCGAGGTAAAGTAGGAGTAGCCGAAATTGAAGGAAAGATGAGAAAAAATTGGTTACGGTGGTTTGGACATGTGCAAAGAAGGCCTACTGACGCTCCGGTTCAAAGATGTGACTATGGGACAGAGGTTCAAGGCCGAAGGGATAGAGAAAGACCTAGGAAAACTTTGGAAGAGACCCTAAGAAAAGACTTAGAGTACTTGGATCTAACGGAGAACATGACACAGAACCGAGCGCAATGACGTTCTAGGATTCATATAGCCGACCCCACTTAGTGGGAAAAGGTTTTGTTGTTGTTGTATTAGTCAGTGGTTGGAAAGAGAGGGTGTTTTCGTGGAGGGGTGGGGATGGGATAATCTGACGTATTTTCACTATTTTTTGTTTTTGTTTTTCTTTCTAAACCTATTTAGTATATAAAGGTAAAACATGAGTTTTGAAATAAAAACTTATTAGTTGGGTTTAGAAAAAGAAATATTAGATCTGAATAAAAATTTTCAAAATATTTTCTTATTCTAACATTTTTATTTTTATTTTTGACTTTTTAGGGGGATGGGACTCTTGTTTCTTGCAAATTAAGATTCCTAAGCGCAGATGCCATTGATGAGTGAAAGGTGACTAAGGGAAACGAAAGATATGTGCGTGGCTCATGTGCATTTTGGGGTCCTATTGCTGCACATTATTTGCTGAAATTATTGGCATTTGGAGGTCCACAGCTTGACGTTCGATCGATACCTTCTTGTTCTACATATATTTTATATATATGGCTCTGTCGGTCCTTCCCAACTCTCAACAGCAAAATCCCCACTGAACACGTGAAACAACTGCGATCATATACTACCAAAATAGTGAACTTCATTGATGGAATAATTAATTGACCTTGTATTGGTAGCTCCTTTCTGGAGTAGGATTATCTTTCCTTTTATTCTCATCCACTTCCTTCCTCTTCTCTCACATTTTTCTTTTTGTCTTATTCTCTATATAAAAAAATCAACATAAGATGTTGATGTGATTTTACCATAACCGTTCAAATAGAAGATGAGGGAAGGGGAGAGTTTAGGAGAGGAGAGAATCCTCCTCCACTAATTAGACATTGATCTGCAATATTTCATGTGTTATACATTATCAAAGAGATATACTTTCACATTTCCTATTAGGCTTTTTAGCCAAAATAGTCATTGAGATTTGCATAACTTCTCACTTTGGTCCCCTGAGATTTGAAATCAATAGAGAAGTGGTTTCTGAGTTTGCCCACCATCAATCATTTTGGTTGTTTCGTGAAAAAATTTCTTAAATAAAGACCAAAATGACAAAAATACCCTCAATTTAATAAACAATGCGCCAAAATGATTTAACAAAAATTGAGAGTATTTTTGTCATTTTATCTCTATTTAATGGAGATTTTTTAGAGAATGATCAAAATGATTGATGATGGACAAATTCAGGGACCAAAGTGAGGAGTTATGCAAATCTCAAGGACCACTTTAGTTAAAAAGTCTTCCTATTATTAAAATAAAATTAGTTTTAAGTATGATGTTGATATTCGATCAATTATATTGTTAATATTTGATCGAAATATTGTTGATATTTGATCTGATCAATATTCGATCAATTGTATGTATCAGATCAACCAGCTTTAGGGTGTATAAATGTATTCATTTGAAATGAATTTAGTAACATATAGTTTGAAATCACATCCATCGTCCATGTGAAGGCACAATGATTGAAATTGGAATCTTCTAAAGTAACTAGTATCACTTCTGGCTCAAATGAGAATAAAATATTAGTGTGGCTAGAAATTTCACTTTTCTGGGTCAAATAGGGAGAGCCAGAGGCTCAAAGCTTGTATCTCTCTCTTTTGGTTAGGTATTTCGTCTAAAAAAACATCACAAAAGAAGAAAAAAATAATAATAAAAGGAAACAAAAGGGAAGGGTTGAAGCTGGATTGGTTATTGAGTCCGTCGAGGGTTAAGAAGTGTAGCTAGCTCAAGAGTTACTTGTATCTAGCTCGAAAGCTAAATGCAGTTGGAGTTTTAAGTGTAGTTAGCTCGGAAGTTATTTGTATCTAACTATGTTTACTAACTAGTGTATGGTATCTTTGCAATTAAGAGACGAATTTTATACATTTTGAAACGAAAAATCATCTATAGTGATTTGCTGGGGAGACGTCCAAATAGTAGCATGTGCCCAGCACATGACTTGACAAGTTGCCAACTATTCATAGTGCCAACGATGGACCGCCAATTAGGGTTGTCTTGTCGATCGGTGGTCGACACTTGAAACTGCAGCAATACATATGGCTATGCAAAGAGCAAACATATGAACTATACAATTCAACGATTCACCTTTTATATGTGCAATTGATTTCTAGCTAGTCATGAAGTTGATTACTAGTAGGCCACTTATGTTATGTGATTTACAGCACCTTAAATTACTTTTCAATATGTACATTGCAGTATTTATATTAGGTTTGAATATCATAAACGGCAAGTTTGATACAAATTTATTCCCCTCATTCTTTAATGTAAATATATGTAAGCTCTTATATAACTAAAAAATATACTTCTAGTCGAGTTATGGGAATATCTATTTCTAAATATCAATTATTGGATTGATTAAATATCAACAAATATATATCAAAAGTTGGCCTTATAACGATTAAAGATTGATGAAATAGCAATCAAATTTGACTGACATACTGAAAAATTGATCAATTTGATTCTACCAATATCATTCGCTTTTGGTCCAAAAAAATTACGATTAACTACTGTTCAATATCATTTCACTCTGCTGTTGTTAATTTCCTTTGTACTATAAAGTCCAAGAGAATGAAGTTCTATATATACGTCACTAGTCGCGAACGTTCCTAGTAGAGACATTTGTCCCATCACTGCTTTTTTGGTAATTTGCATCATGTGTCTATCTATGTATGTACACTGTCACTGACACGTAAGCACAGTTGTCAAATTGACATATCAATGATGGGTTGATGGTATTCATGTAGAAAACTCCAAGCCAATCGATCACATCTTCATCCCTAGATAGTACTAGGGTTTTATTATTTTAACCAGCATGAGATTTAGGAAAATTTATCTGTCCACTGGCGTATTAATGTGTGGCTAATATTCAAATGGCACGTTCAACTTATTTATAATTATTTCAACTTGCTTATTTAATCGATCGACCTCCAATATAATACAAATGCTCACTGTGGTTCTTGATGTCTACTTTTTCTGACAAATCTGGAAACATGCATGCATGCGTATGCATATGCTGTAGACTTTTGGTCGAACCAAATTCTTGGTTGGACAGACAAATTCGAATTTGTCTAATGAGTGAGCCTGCCTGAGGAGAATTCTAATTAATCTAATATCCCATGTGATTTGTGATATTTGTCCTGGTGTGAATGCAAGAAAAAATCAAGGTAGCGATTTGTAATTAGTTGGATATATAGACTCGATAAGTTTGCAAAGTTTTGCGTAACATTCATGAACTGGTATGTGGAGGTGGACCTAGCTAGGTACCAATATAAGTATTGTACGTATGTGTATAATATAGTATCGTGCGTATGTGTATATATATAAATAATATATGTTGTGCTCGTTTGTCAACTAATCTGGCCAATTTTTAAACCGTTAGTAAATTATGTTGATTGAACGGTTTAGAAGTGATCTTGTAGAAAAACTTCTCACTGTATATTTGTATTGTCGTTTTAGACATGTATACTTGGGTGAAATAAATATTAACCAACTCATTAAAATTTCGACATACCAGGGCTTATGTGCCATGCACTGTATGTCTCGCAAATCGCACACATAGTAATTGACTTATCAAAACCAGATAAATCACTAAGAGTGACACACATCTCTCAAATGTTCAAATCTCAATAAAACTCTACATAATCAAAAGAAACATAAAGCTCTGCATTCTTCACCAAAAACCATTAAGCACCACTACACGTGCTCGTTCCTCCATCGCCACAAGCCAAACCCTTACGGTGCTCGTGAATTCAAGATAAGGTTACTACGATCCTCGGGTCAACCACTTTATATATGTTAGAGTATAAGACATTTGAGTTATGTAGAGAATGCCACTTGTCCTTGTATTAGTGGCTGTTGAGTTTTGTCTCTAGGGTGTTGTGTTTAGTATGAGTATAAATAGCAGAATTACATTGTATTGATTAAGTTAACAGTAATAGAAAATCTGTTGCAAAAGCTTGTCATTGCTCTCTCTCTCTCTCTGATATTTGTTATCTTTCTTAATACCTAAGCTTTCTACATTTCTTAGCAATGTTGTCATGGTATCTTCGCCGAAACGGTTAACACCTTCGGTTGTCGATCCTTCTTGCTTCCGCTCTCGATTTCGTTTTCTTGGATTGTTGCTGTGATTTGTCGATCATCGTCGGTGATGAAGTTGTGGATTTCGATTCAGTCGCAGTCGGTGGGTTTTTGATTTCTGTCGCTCGTTGTCGAAGTCGGTGCTCTGCCAAACCCTAGAAATTGGGGATTTTTTTGGTGTTCTTGCGCTGTTGTTCATTGTCGCTCGTTGCTGAGGTGATTTCTTCTCTTTGTTACGATTGAATCACTGTTAATTGTTGAAGATCTCTACTGCAAACCTAATCTGTGGAAATTGCTGTTGCGGATTCTAGATATTTTTTTTTTGTTCATTCTCTCTCTGCTGTGCTTCTCTCGTGTGGTTTACACTTTGTTGATTATTCTGTGTCCAAACATGGTTACCACTGCTCAATTGGCTCTTACTCAGTCTTCGATTTCCTCACTGATTCCCAATGTTGGTAATATTGTTACGGTTAAACTTGATGATTCCAATTATGTTACTTGGAACTTTCAACTGGAATTGTTATTGGATGGTAATGGAATTCGAGGTTTTCTTGATGGCTCCATTCCTTGTCCTGCACGTTTTGATGATTCGGATTCTGATAATGATACTGTGGAACATGAACACACTGTCACTGATGCATATAAAATCTGGAAGATTCATGATAAGGCTTTGATGACCCTCATTACTGCTACCCTATCCACTGCTGCATTGTCTTGTGTGATTGGTTGTACGAGTTCGAAAGACATGTGGACTTCTCTTCGTGAAAGATTTGCCAATATGACTAGGACTAGCATTGTTCAAATGAAAATTGATCTTTAGAATATTAAGAAGGGTTCTGAGAATATTGATGCATATTTGCAACGAATCAAAGATGCTAGGGATCAATTGGCTGCAGTTGGGGTGTTCATATCTGATGAGGACATTATTATTGTTGCTTTGAGAGGCTTACCTCCTGAATATAATACCATCAAAGCAGTGATTCGTGGTCGGGAAAATTTGGTGTCTCTTAAAGAGCTTCGATCACAACTGAGGGCTGAAGAATCTACATTAGATGAGACTACTCGACAGATTCCTCTTATGTCTGCCATGCGTGCTCAATCCACTGGTGCTGTTTTTGAAGTTGGGGGTTCCTCGAGCACACAACCTTATTCTCCAGGTTCTGTTTTTGGTCAGCCCTCTGGTTCTGTAATGCCATTTCCAATGCAGTTTGCCTCCATGCCATTCATGCCTCAGTTTCCAGTTTCTGGCCAGCAGGCTTTTGTGTCTCAATCTGGCTCGGGCACCTACAATAATTTTCGGGGGAACAATTTCAAATCCAAAGGGAAAGGCAAGAAATTATTCTCTGGGGGTCCATATTCTCATAATCAATCCTTTACTCATGGTGCTAATCCTCCATCTTTTCATACTCAACCCGTCACTTATGGTGCCAATCCTTTCTCCCAGTCCTCCATTCAGCCTCCAGTCACACCATCTTCTCATAGTCCTCAACCAATGTGTCAGATATGCGACAGGAAAGGTCACACTGCCCTTACTTGTTTTCAACATGGTTGTCAAATCTGTCATCGTGTTGGGCATACTGCAGCTACATGTTTTGACAGAAATTCAGCTCCAAATCAATCATTTCCTTCTTCTCAGTTCTATCATACCTATCCTCAGCAACATCCACATTCGGTGCAGTCACATGCTCCACCTCCTGGTTCAGCTCATATCTCTTACAATTCAGCTTCTCCCGGGTCTTCCCAGTTCTTTCCTCCCTCTGGAACTTCATGTCACAATCCTCCTGTTGCCATGAATGTGCGGGCTCAAGTATCACCTTCTGCACCACAACCAGAGTATTGGCTTCTAGACTCGGGAGCCACCAATCATATGACTAGTGATTTGTCTAATCTTCATGCTGCGGCTCCATATCCTGCAAATGATACTGTCACTGGTGCAAATGGTGAAGGTTTAATTATTGCTAATGTTGGCAGTTCTAATCTTCACACTAAGTCTCACAATTTCAGATTGAATTCTGTTCTGCATGTTCCTCAATTATCTCAACACTTGCTGTCTATGCATCAATTGTGTAAAGATAATAATTGCAGATGTATTGTTGATGAATTCTCTGTTTGTGTACAGGACAAGGTTACCAAGAGAACATTGTTCCACAGGCTGAGTAACAATGCAGTTTATCCTATTCCTGTGCCCAAACCTTCCACCGGTCCTCCTGCAGCGTTTCTTGGTCAAAAAGTTAGTTCTATTCTATGGCATCGTAGGTTGGGTCACCCTACTAATAATGTTGTCCAACTTGCCCTTACTAAGTCTTCAATTCCATTTTCTAGTACCTTAAACTCTCAGCCATGTATTTCTTGTTTGAAGGGCAAATTCACTAAGCTGCCATTTCCTATACATGTTTCCAAGTCTTCAATTCCTTTTGAAGTCATCCACACGGATGTATGGGGTCCTGCTCCTGCTATGTCTTTAGAAGGTTTTAAGTACTATGTCTCATTCATAGATGAATGTACTCGTTATACATGGATTTTTCCTCTTATTAATAAAGCTTCTGTTTTTGGCCTCTTTACTCAGTTTCACGCTTATGTGGTTAATTTCTTTGATACATCTATTAAAATTCTGCAAAGTGATGGGGGTGGAGAGTATCTTAGTACTTCTTTTCAGTCTTTTCTTAAATCCAAGGGTATCATTCATCAGATTTCCTGTCCATATACACCTGAGCAAAATGGCTTAGCTGAAAGAAAGAATAGGCATGTTGTTGAAACAACTATTACTCTTCTTCAGTAAGCTTCTTTACCTGATCCGTTTTGGTATCATGCGTGTGCTACTGCAACCTATCTTATCAATAGGATGCCTACCCCTAGTCTTGCAATGAAATCTCCTTTTGAAGTCTTATTTCATTCTGCACCTAGGTTAGATCACTTAAGGGTTTTCGGCTGTGCCTGCTATCCTTCTTTAAAACCTTATAGGACTACTAAACTTGATCCAAAGACCACTCAGTGCATTTTCTTGGGTTATGCTGCACAATATAAAGGTTACATTTGCTTTGATGTTTTCAAACACAAATTGCTGGTTTCCCGCCATGTGTTATTTGATGAAACTCAGTTTCCTATCTTGTCTTCTCATTTTTCTAAGCCATCTTCTTCTTCCACTTTTTCTCCCTCCCTACCACATACTGTTCATCCTAATACCTTTCACCAGTATCCCATTCTCCCTATCCCTTTACCAACTGTTTTTCAGACACCTGCTGCATCTCCTCATGTTACTCAGTCCAGTTCTCTCTCCCATGGTGATCTTGTCTCCTCTACTGCTCCTTCATCAGTCAATGGTATTTCTACTTCTCCTCCTGTCTCAGAATTACATCCAGACACTACAATGTCTCAGGTTCCAGATTTACAGCCTGTGCTTCTTGCTGCTACAAATTGTCACCCTATGCAGACTCGATCCAAGTCTGGCATTTTTAAGAAAAAACAAGGGTTCACAGCTTCTGTTCCATCTCCTAGTAGCATCGAACCACACACTTTTGCTGCAGCTTCCAAGTCTGTTGAATGGAAACAGGCTATGCACGAAGAAATGGATGCTTTGCTTCATCAGCAAACTTGGTCACTTGTTCCTCTTCCTCCACATAAAAACCGTGTCGGCTGCAAGTGGATCTATAAGATTAAGCGGCATCCCGAAGGCTCTGTTGCTCGGCACAAGGCCCGACTAGTGGCACAAGGGTTTTCTCAAGAAGCAGGTCTCGATTACTATGAGACATTCAGTCCTGTGGTTAAACCTACCACAGTACGCCTGATGTTATCTTTGGCAGCAACAAACGGTTGGAAATTGAATCAACTTGATGTCAAGAATGCGTTTTTGCATGGTTTTCTTGAGGATGAGGTCTATATGTCTCAACCCCCGGGTTTTGTGGATAGAGATCACCCTGAGTATGTTTGCAAGTTACAACGGTCTCTCTATGGTCTTAAACAAGCTCCTCGCGCTTGGAATGATCGGTTTACCTCTGTTCTGTTTTCTCTTGGTTTTAAAGCTTTTCATGCCGATCCCTCTCTCTTTGTCAAGCATAATGGTCTTCATATAGTTGTGTTATTGTTATATGTGGATGATATCATCCTCACTGGAGATCATGCTGACAGTATACAATCTGTGATCCGGCATTTGACAAAGGAGTTTGATATGAAAGACTTAGGTCTTCTTCATTATTTCCTCGGGCTGCAAATTGAATATCATCCCCAGGGGTTATTTGTTCATCAGTCTAAATATGTCCAGGACTTGTTGCAGAAGACGGACATGGTTCAATGCAAGTCTTGCACCACTCCATGTCATCCCAATCAGAAATTACTCAATCATGGTAATCCCCTTTACTCTGATCCTACTCATTATCGCAGTATTGTTGGGGCTCTTCAATACTTAACCTTCACAAGACCGGACATTGCTTATTCAGTTAACCAAGTGTGTCAGTTCATGCACACTCCATTGGACTCTCATTTTGTTGCTGTCAAACGGATTTTGCGTTATCTCAAAAGAACTCTTGATTGGGGAGTTTGCTTTAGACCTGGTTCATTTGACATTCGAGCCTACACTGATGCAGACTGGGCTGGTGATCCCAATGACCGCCGGTCTACCACTGGTTTTGTGGTCTTTCTTGGTTCTAATCCCATTTCTTGGAGTTCCAAGAAACAACATACAGTGAGTCATTCTTCCACTGAAGCAGAATACCGGGCTATGGCCACTACCACAGCTGAGGTTGTTTGGTTACAACAATTGCTCAAGGATTTGCACATTGTGACTTCTGTCCCTCCTCTGTTACATTGTGATAATATCTCTGCAATGGCATTGGCAACCAATCCAGTTCTTCATTCCAAAGCTAAACATATTGAAGTGGGCTGTCACTTTGTTCGAGAACGTGTTCAACAGGGAGTGATTTCCCTACAGTTTGTCTCCTCCACTGATCAGTATGCTGATATTCTTACCAAAGGCTTGTGTTCACCTTTGTTTCTTCGTCATTGTTCCAATCTTATGCTTGGGGCTTCCCACCATAAGATTGAGGGGGAATGTTAGAGTATAAGACATTTGAGTTATGTAGAGAATGCCACTTGTCCTTGTATTAGTGGCTGTTGAGTTTTGTCTCTAGGGTGTTGTGTTTAGTATGAGTATAAATAGCAGAATTACATTGTATTGATTAAGTTAACAGTAATAGAAAATCTGTTGCAAAAGATTGTCCTTGCTCTCTCTCTCTCTCTGATATTTGTTATCTTTCTTAATACCTAAGCTTTCTACATTTCTTAGCAATGTTGTCAATATACACACTTTGTATCCTCGAAGATTGAATCAAATGATCAAATTTTTTGTATAAGAAATTGTAACCTAATTTTACATTAATACAAATTATTACTTTGTACACGTACACCAATCACTAGCAAAAAAACATAATAGTTACCTTATAATAAAATTATATTGAAGCCTAATTAAACGCAAAATACAAATACATAAGCACCCGAGGTTTCGTGGTTAAAATTTTGGAGAACTTCAGTTTCAAAACCTCCACGTCTTTCAACACTCTCTCTTATTTTCTCTTTGATCTTCTTTCTAATCTAACATATGGCAGGAGATTGGTGTATAATAAAGTTCTTCTCTGCTATGTAGTGGCAGACCACTCGGAGAGGAATTAAGGCTACCCAGACTTGTGGGTTACATCCAACTTGTCTCTTCTTTCAATTAAATTTCTTTCTTTTTTTACTTTATTTTTTTACAAACGAGGTAGTGATGAGCTTAGTCTCATAATAAACTAATAATAATATAATTACATCACACTTATAAATAAAAATAAATATCACATATACCGTAATATTAGTAAACCTTTTCGAGTTCTTTCTATAATTACTCTCTGGTCACAACTTAGCACAAGAAACAAATGGCAAGCCGAAAAGCTTGAGTAGTGGCCTTACGCTGCCGTGCAAATTGATCCCCACGTGGCAAGCTCCAACAATGTGCTCACATGTGTAACCGTCTCATTGATCCGACTCCAAAAATTGGAAGCATTTTTGCTCGTCAACATAAACTATGATATATACTCATCATCCTATGTATCATCATTAAATAAGTTTAAATTTCGAGATTTATATAGTGGATATTACATATCTCAAAATTCAAACATATCTAACGATTATAAATAAGATGGTGAGCAAAAATGCACTTCCAAAAATTCACCTTAAATTCATTCTTTCTCGACATGTATTCTGAAAAATGCTGCAACTCATAATTATATGTACTTTCATTGTGAGGCTAAGATCTCATCCTCTCTTTTTTAGTGTAGATAATATCATTTGTAAAAAAAATAAAAAAACGTCCGAAGTTTCACATGTATATATTCTGATTAGTACAGCCAATGCTCATTCTTTAGGGTTATGTTGTCATCTGGACTAAAAATTTAGACCATGGAAACACAACTCTTGGTTTACATCAAGCAAATTAGGCTAAGTTGGAAACTTGGACTAGACTGTTAAGCCAGATGTTGAGCTCGTCCGACCCTCCAAGAAGCTCCGCCCATGTTGGCTCCGTCCCTAACCTAGACCACTCATTCATGCAAAAATCAAATTCTTTTTCCAACATGCAAAAATCAATCTAATTAACGGTAAAAAATGACAGTTCGATAATATAAGTATCTTAATTACGTCTCGCAGATAATAATCTGACAAACTAATTACTTTTCTCCAGCTAATTAAGTTGGATTTTAATTCATGTGCAAGCAAAATACGACATCTCCTCCTACTTGAGCCTCTCGTCTTCTTGCAGTCAGTTAAGCTAAAAAAAATTCCCCATTATAATTACCAAAATTTGAGTAAAGTAAATAGTGTTTCTTTTTCTTTTCTTTTTTCGCGGTTGTAAACACAAATAAAAGTGGTGGGAACCAAAGTGCCGTGTATAAATAGTAGATACAAGCCAGCACAAATTATCAACTTGTACAAGCACCATCAATTTTGTAGGAGATTTATGCTCCAAATTAAAAGGCAAAGCATGCGAGCCTGATGGGTCATGCTTCTTCTTCTTCTTATTCTCTTCTCCTATATATTCTCATCGACGATCGGCCTCAGATTCCCACCACTCTGTCTCTCCCATTTTTTCTCAGCCATGTTCGCTTTTGCAGCTGGTTCTTCCAGGTTCATCTTTCTCTCATCCTTTTTTATTTCCTTCATTTTTTTCTGCTTAATTTGTTTTTTAAATCCATCAAGCTATTGCCTTAATCTTGTTTTTGTTCTGAAACTTCTTGAATTTTATGGATGATTCAGTCCTTCATCTTCTGGTTCTTGAGTTGCTTCTGATCACTTTTCATTCACGTCACAGACATCCTCTTAAATTACAACTGTCGGATCGATTAAATTAAAAAATATCAAAAGACAAAAATTAACAATAAATATATAAGAAGTAAAAATAATGTATAGATAACACACTTTATTTTTAATTCATCGATTATTTTTTTTTTATGTGTCCAAAACACGGAAAGATTGTTATCAAGTATTTTTCATATATTTATTAGCACTTTTATTGTTTGAGATCAACTCCGCCTATGTCTTACATGGCCGGTCCCAAGCCCGGATAAAGGAGGAGGGGGAGGGCGTCAGGTAGTCGACAGCCGGCACTCCATGATCACGTCGAATCCTTATGAAAATGAATCCAGAACAAAATCACGCTAAAGCTAGGGCGTCACCCGTAAGTGGCGCGCTGTGTGGCCCGAGCACAGTGATAAGTGAGCAAGGGTCGCTGTATCTCCATCGGCACCCGGATGCAGTGTTAAATGAGCAAGGGGGCCATAGAAACTTCTTTTCGAACGACTCCACTCAAAGTTGTTTGGGAGCATATGCTCCTATCAACTTTACCCGGGACACACAAAAGAAGTACTTTGATCCTATTAGACGGGGGAGGGTGAAGAAGCTAGGACAGAAGGGTAGAGTTCAAGAGAGCAAAATGCGTTTAGGAACGTGGAATATAGGAACCTTAACGGGAAAATCTATGGAAGTAGTGGAAGTTATGGTGAGGAGAAGGATAAATATTATGTGCCTACAAGAAACTAAGTGGGTTGGTAGTAAGGCAAAGGATCTAGAAAACTCAGGGTTTAAACTTTGGTATTCGGGCACAAATAGAACGAGAAACGGTGTTGGCATCATCGTGGACAAGACCTTGGTACAAGATGTTGTAGATGTCAAGAGGGTAGGAGATAGAATCATGGCAATCAAGATTGTAATAGGACAAGAACTTATCAATGTGATTAGTGCGTACGCACCTCAAGTAGGGTTGGATACGAGTTCGAAGGAGAAATTTTGGGAAGATCTTGGAGACTTGGTGCAAGGAATTGCTCAGACGGAGAAGTTATTTATAGGAGGAGATTTAAATGGACACGTGGGCAGGGAGACAGGCAACTATGGAGGTTTTCATGGTGGCCATGGTTTTGGGGAGAGAAACGAGGATGGGGAAGCTATCTTGGATTTTGCAATGGCATATGATCTCTTCTTAGCCAACACCTTCTTTAAGAAGAGAGAAGAACATGTGATCACCTACAAGAGTGGGTCGTCAAAAACACAAATAGATTTTCTTCTAATGAGGAAAGGGGATCGTATAACTTGTAAGGATTGCAAAGTTATACCAGGAGAGAGCGTGGCTAATCAACATCGCTTGTTGGTGATGGATGTACATATCAAAAGAGTAAGACAAAAGAACAAGACTTGGAAGTGCCCAAGAACTAGATGGTGGAATCTAAAAGAAGAAAAACAAGTCATTTTCAAAGAGAAGGTAATCACCCAATGTGTGTGGGATAGAGAGGGGGAAGCTAGCCAAATGTGGGATTCCATGGCTAGTTGTATCCGAAAAGTAGCAAAAGAGGTATTAGGAGAGTCCAAGGGCTTTGCCCCACACCAAAAGGAATCTTGGTGGTGGAATGAGGAGGTACAAACAAAGGTGAAGGCTAAGAAGGAATGTTGTAAAGCCTTATACAAGGAGAGGACCGATGAAAATGGTGAAAGGTATAGAAAAGCGAAGCAAGAGGCGAAGAAAGCTGTCAGAGAAGCTAAGTTAGCGGCTTACGACGATATGTATAAACGACTAGATACCAAAGAAGGAGAGTTGGATATCTATAAACTATCTAGAGCAAGGGAAAAGAAGACAAGGGACCTAAACCAAGTGAGGTGCATCAAGGATGAGGATGGAAAGGTTCTTGCTACAGAGAACGCGGTTAAAGACAGATGGAGAGGTTATTTTCATAATCTTTTCAATGAAGGACATGAAATGAGTGCTTCTTTAGGGGAGTTGAGTAACTCAGAAGAGTGTAGAAACTACTCTTTTTATCGTCGAATCCGGAAGGAAGAAGTGGTTGTAGCTTTGAAGAAGATGAAGCATAAAAAAGCAATAGGCCCAGACGATATACCAATCGAAGTGTGGAAACTTTTGGGAGAGACAGGTATAACATGGCTCACTGACCTTTTCAATAGGATTTTGAAAACGAAGAAGATGCCAAATGAGTGGCGAACGAGCACTTTGGTGCCTATCTACAAGAATAAGGGCGACGTACAAAATTGCATGAACTATAGGGGTATTAAGCTAATGAGTCATACAATGAAGCTCTGGGAGAGAGTCATTGAGCATAGATTGAGGCAAGAGACACGGGTTTCGGACAACCAATTCGGGTTCATGCCAGGGCGCTCAACCATGGAGGCAATCTATCTCTTACGAAGATTGATGGAAAGATATAGAGATGGGAAAAAGGATTTACACATGGTCTTTATAGATTTGGAAAAAGCGTATGATAGGGTCCCAAGAGACATTCTTTGGAGGATTTTAGAGAAGAAAGGAGTACGAGTAGCATATATCCAAGCTATAAAGGATATGTATGAAGGAGCAAAGACTGCCGTAAGAACTCATGAAGGACAAACCGAAAGCTTTCCCATAACTGTAGGATTACATCAAGGCTCATCCTTAAGTCCTTACCTTTTTGCGTTGGTAATGGATGAGTTAACAAGACATATTCAAGATGATATTCCTTGGTGTATGCTTTTCGCAGACGATATAGTGTTGATAGATGAAACTCAGGAAGGGGTAAATGCAAAGCTTAACCTTTGGAGAGAAGTGTTGGAATCTAAAGGTCTTCGCCTAAGCCGATCAAAGACAGAATATATGGAGTGCAAGTTCAGTGCAAATGGAGGCCAAAACGAGTTAGGGGTGAGAATCGGAGATCAAGAAATACCAAAGAGCGACCGTTTTCGTTACCTAGGATCTATCTTGCAAAAGAACGGAGAATTAGATGGAGATCTCAACCATAGAATACAAGCTGGATGGATGAAGTGGAAGAGTGCATCCGGCGTGTTATGTGACCGCCGTATGCCACTGAAGCTTAAGGGAAAATTTTATAGGACGGCAATAAGGCCGGCGATGCTGTATGGCACAGAATGTTGGGCGGTGAAACATCAACACGTACACAAAATGGGTGTAGCGGAGATGAGGATGCTTCGTTGGATGTGTGGGCACACAAGAAAGGATAAGATTAGGAATGAGGATATCCGGGGTAAAGTAGGAGTAGCCGAAATTGAAGGAAAGATGAGAGAAAATCGGTTACGGTGGTTTGGACATGTGCAAAGAAGGCCTACTGACGCTCCGATTAGAAGATGCGACGATGGGACAGAGGTTCAGGGCCGAAGGGGTAGAGGAAGACCTAGGAAAACTTTGGAAGAGACTCTAAGAAAAGACTTAGAGTACTTGGATCTAACGAAGGACATGACACAGGATCGAGCACAATGGCGTTCTAAGATTCATATAGCCGATCCCACTCAGTGACTTGGATTTTCCAAGTCTCCAACCGAGAAGTTTTCCTCACTCGGAAAATTAAGGGAACACTACCCCAACCTACATGCTCCACTCAGAAAGCTTCAACATACAAGCTTCAACAAAAGAAAATTCAAAGAACTTAGCGAAGAAGGCTTTGGTGTATTTAACACAATACGTTGAAATGAAGGAAAGCTTATTTATTGATATCCCCGATAAGCTACAAATATGTACATATACATGAGTCAAAATAAACACACAAGAGGGAGCCTTCACAAAGGTTGCTTAGGAGAAGTCTCAGCAGTCGGTAGAGCCCCAGAAAGAGAAGGCACCGGAGGGGGATCATTTGGAGCCTCAGTACTGGACAGAACCCTAGAAGGAGGAGGCATCAGAGGTTGATCATTTGGAGCTTCATTACGCGGTACAGCCCCAGAAGACGAAGGCAATAAATGCCTTTGGAACAAACCTACAAATCTCTGATGATCAAGTAAAACCTGACCATCAGTTTCCTTCATCTGGTCAAGCTTCCTCTTCATGTTTGTAACATAGTCATGTGCGAGCCGGTGCAACTGTTTATTCTCATGCTTGAGCCCTCTAATCTCCTGTTTGAGACTCATCACTTCAGCCGCCAATGATTCAACTTGGCGGGTTCGAGCAAATAGGCGTTGGGCCATATTAGACACAGAACCTGCACACTGAACACTGAGAGCCAGCGAATCCTTAACAGCTAACTCATCAGACCGTTTGGAAAGTAGTCTGTTATCTTTGGGAGTGAGAAGGTTCCTGGCCACCACCGCAGCGGTCATATCATTCTTCATCACGGAATCCCCAACGGTAAGAGGACCAGTAGGGGAGACGAAGGATGGGCGCCATATGTTGTCTGGAGAAGGCGGGGCTGCCTCTTCAACAAGGTTCAAGTCAAAACGACGGTCGGAGGGGCCAGACATTTTCAAAGGTGTTGAAGAGAGAAGAGGTCGGACAAATCAAGATCTTAGAAGTGCAAGAATGAAGCTTCTACTGGTGGAGATTCAAGTGTGCTTTGGAACTTAATGTCAGCCCTTATAAAAATCTGCACTCGACGGAGCTTCAGAAATCGAAGAGGCGCCTGCTCAGAAATCGAAGAGGCGTTTGCTTTCTCAAAAGCTGGGCTGCTTAGAGATCACGAGGGTTGATCTCAGAAATCTAAGAGGCGTTTGCTTTCTCAAAAGTTGGGCTGCTCAAAGACCACGAAGGCTGGTCTCAGAAATTGAAGAGGCGCTCGCTTTCTCAAAAGCTGGGCTCCCCAGAGACCACGAGGGCCGATCTCAGAAATCGAAGAGGCACCTACTTTTCCAGCCTTGTCAGCACCTGTCACGCGCACACTCAGCTTTGCGGAAATTATGGGCATTCTGTCGAAGACTTCTGGGGAAGTAGAAAACACATGAATCTTACTGTTCAATCACCCACTTCCCACACGCAACAATAGCTCATGGGTACCACAGAAAACTTTGCCAAAGTTCTCTGCCAAAGTCGAGCACGTGAAGCTTGCAGCTCCCACTACATCGCTCTGACCAAGAAGGGTAAAAGAATAGCAAAGAAACAGCACTAACAAAGTTTAGACCCATAAATTTTGAAGGTCTAGCTACCATATTATTACCCACAAGGGTAAAGGAACAGTACCACTGCTGGATAATTGGACAGTCCCTGTGTGTCAACCTCTGTGCTTCGTGGCAAGGTAGACTAGCAAACATGCCCAACCTTTACTCACATTCGAGAAAACACTCCCAATAAGATTGCTTGCTCCAAAATCGAAGAGGCACCGTCCTCCGAATCTCGAGAGCCAGACTCCCAACATGACTACTTTCTTAAAAATCGAAGAGAGGGTAAAGGAACAGTACCATTGCTGGATAATTGGAAAGTCCCTGTGTGTCAACCTCTGTGCTTCGTGGCAAGGTAGACTAGCAAACATGCCCAACCTTTACTCACATTCGAGAAAACACTCCCAACAAGATTGCTTGCTCCAAAATCGAAGAGGCACCGCCCTCCGAATCTCGAGAGCCAGACTCCCAACATGATTACTTTCTAAAAAATCGAAGAGACACTGCTCCCCGAATCTTCGAGAGCCAGACCCCCAGCGTGACTGCTTTCTCAAAAATCGATGAGGCATCGTTCTTCGAATCAATCGAAGAGGCGCTCGCTTTCTCAAAAGCTGGGCTGTTCAGAGACCACGAGGGCCGATCTCAGAAATCGAAGAGGCACCTACTTTTCTAGCCTTGTCAGCACCTGTCACACGCACACTCAGCTTTGCAGAAATTATGGGCATTCTGTCGAAGACTTCTGGTGAAGTAGAAAGCACATGAATCTTACTGTTCAATCACCCACTTCCCACACGCAACAATAGCTCATGGGTACCACAGATAACTTTGCCAAAGTTCTCTGCCAAAGTTGAGCACGTGAAGCTTGCAGCTCCCACTACATCGCTCTGACCAAGAAAGGTAAAAGAATAGCAAAGAAACAACACTAACAAAGTTTAGACACATAAATTTTGAAGGTCTAGCTACCATATTATTACCCACAAGGGTAAAGGAACAGTACCACTGCTGGATAATTGGAAACTCCCTGTGTGTCAACCTCTGTGCTTTGTGGCAAGGTAGACTAGCAAACATGCCCAACCTTAACTCACATTCGAGAAAACACTCCCAACAAGATTGCTTGCTCCAAAATCGAAGAGGCACCGTCCTCCGAATCTCGAGAGCCAGACTCCCAACATGACTACTTTCTCAAAATCGAAGAGAGGGTAAAGGAACAGTACCATTGCTGGATAATTGGAAAGTCCCTGTGTATCAACCTTTGTGCTTCGTGGCAAGGTAGACTAGCAAACATGCCCAACCTTTACTCACATTCGAGACAACACTCCCAACAAGATTACTTGCTCCAAAATCGAAGAGGCACCGCCCTCCGAATCTCGAGAGCCAGACTCCCAACATGATTACTTCCTCAAAAATCGAAGAGACACTGCTCTCCGAATCTCGAGAGCCAGACCCCCAGCATGATTGCTTTCTCAAAAATCGAAGAGGCATCGTTCTCCGAATCTCGAGAGCCAGATACCACAGACCACTTTTTCAAAGTGCTCTGACAGAGTTAAAACATGTGAAACTGACAGCTCCCACTACCGTGCTATGACCAAGCAGGGTAAAGGAATAACATTACTACTTGTTAGGGAGACTCCTATATATGTCAACCTCCATCCCCAACGGACAGGCAGACCTGCAAAAATGCTCAACCCTTCATCATATCTGAGAGGGCACTCCCAACGAAGCCTTTCGAAATATTCAGCTTTCTTTCCCCCCGATAATACCTCTGCAAACAAGCTATACTAGAGCAAGAATATCTCATATCATCAGGGTTAAAAGCAAGAGTATCCCATATCATGCTTTTTCCCTGTCTTTTCCTTTGGCCTTGTTTTTACCTGCAAGACAAGGAGAAAGAGAGCAATCAGTCAGCACTTGGAATCAAGCTTCCAGCCAAGAACTGACTGCCTGGAACCCCTTACCTGATTACTTACCTGGCATTGCTCTCGAGTACTCATCTTCAACATCTTATGTTTCCAGGGAAGATTCTGCATCTGCTTGAGGAACAGATAGGGCAAGTGCGAAGGATACAAGGAAGCATGTGGAGACAAGCGTAACAGCACACGTGCCGATACATCCATTACTCTGTCAAAAGCAAAAGTATCCCATATCAGCAGGGTGGAACGTACTCTAGATTTGATGGACTTGTTTTGACCCTCAAATTCTTCAGTCGGCCTTATACTCTGGAGGAAACCAGAAAACCCTCCAGCTCAGTTCAAGAATAAGCCTGTGGAAAGTTACTTCTTCAAAAGCAAAAGTATCTCATATCATCTCTTCTCATTTTTCTTCTCTTTATCCTTCATGCTGCTGCAAGATGGGGAGAAGGTGAACAATCAGTCGGAGCTCTGATTGCTTACCTTGTCTGTCACCTCTTTCAGCAGACCCCCTAGCTCGGCGACTTGGGGGACTCCTACTACATGGTTTGTATCGCGCTTGACCAAGCCTGAAACTACAAGTAAGCTTCAAGTGAAATTGATACATTACCTTGTGCATCTCCACCAGTTAAAGATACCACCCCTGGATGGAGGAAGAGTACTTCCAGAGAAGATGCCACATCTACCTATGAGACAGATAAGGCAAGTCAAGACGACTCCACACTCCGATACTTAGAAGTTTCGTGATTACGAGATCATTCTCCCACAATATTTCTTAATGTCATTTGTACTAAATCATTCACTTGTACTCACTAAAGGAGAGCTTGAACCTATGTACTTGTGTAAACCCTTCACAATTAATAAGAACTCTTCTATTCCGTGGACGTAGCCAATATGGGTGAACCACGTACATCTTGTGTTTGCTTTCCTATCTCTATCCATTTATATACTTATCCACACTAATGACCGGAGCAATCTAGCGAAGATCACAAAAAGCGACCGTTTTCGCTACCTAGGATCTATCTTGCAAGAGAACGGAGAATTAGATGGAGATCTCAACCATAGAATACGAGCTGGATGGATGAAGTGTTAGAATGCATCCGGCGTGTTGTGTGACCGTCGTAGGCCACTGAAGCTCAAGGGAAAATTTTATAGGACGGCAATAAGGCCAGCGATGTTGTATGGCACATAATGTTGGGCGGTGAAGCATCAACACGTACACAAAATGGGTGTAGCGGAGATGAGGATGCTTCGTGGGATGTGTGGGCACACGAGAAAGGATAAGATTGGGAATGAGGATATCCGAGGTAAAGTAGGAGTAGCCGAAATTGTAGGAAAGATGAGAGAAAATCGGCTCCGGTGATTTGGACATGTGCAAAGAAGGCCGAATGACGCTCCGGTTCGAAGATGTGACTACGGGACAGAGGTTCAGGGCCGAAGGGGTAGAGGAAGACCTAGGAAAACTTTGGAAGAGACTCTAAGAAAAGACTTAGAGTACTTGGATCTAACGGAGGACATGACACAAAACCGAGCGCAATGGCGTTCTAGGATTCATATAGCCGACCCCACTTAGTGGGAAAAGGCTTTGTTGTTGTTGTTGTTGTTGTTGTTTTATTGTTTGAGATCGAATCAATCATTCATAGTTTTGTAGCCCAAAGAGGGTGACACCAATAGTGCATACGCAGTTATCTCTCAACCACAAAAATAAAGAAATGTTTGTTCTGTTTTTGGATTTTTCCGTAACTTCATTTTTGTCTGGGAATAAACTAAAGCTATATTTTGCCTCTGAAGCAGGAGAAACTTTTTAATATGACGGTTTTATTCGGTTTTTTAAACAACGATAAGATTATATAAATTCATTTAAACTACATAAAAATAGAGAGTTTGAATACAAAATATAATAAATATGAATAAAAATATATTATTTATCACGATAATTTAATACTTTGGATTTATTACCTCTCAGTATACAGTGAAATATCTTAAGTTCTAAATCTAATTTCGTGGATGACGAATTTGATACTAAATTTGGTTGTTTATTGTGTGATTTAACTTAACTTCTCATCTTCTCAGTATAAAAATATCAATATACTAAAAAAAACAAAAAAAAACTTTTGGATTTATTTTTATTTGTTTTTGTCAATTAAACTTTTTCTTTATTCTTTCTCTTGATGGTGATATTGTTTTCATGCATATGAATTCGCATATCAGACTCATATCCACCAAATTAAGAGTGTCCATACTCTTAAATAAATGTCTTTACTTTTTTTTTCCCTTATTAACCACTGTCGTTTTACTTTGTGTTGCCATTTGGTTCATTGGCCTTTCGGGGTTGTCCTTTATGTCTATCTTCTTTATATATGCTTAAGACAAATTCTGATTGAATTTGGACTCTATACACATGTTAGGTTTCACTGTATGCCGCCTAATTAGCTGTCATTTTTTTATTATTAACGATTGCGTTAGTAAATGTTATGACAAATTCTAATTGAATTTGGACTCTTACACATGTTTAGGTTTCACTGTATAATGTCTTGTTAGTTGACAATCTTTTTTTTATAAACAAGAGCGTTGGTATGTTAAATTGTCATGGGAAAGGAGATTGGTAAAGATTGAACCCTCATCAAGGTGCATAGATATCATTGTTTTCCACCACCGTGGTAAAACACCATGTGTTGTTAGCTGTCAATTAGTCTAATTTAATTAGTATAGAAACTGCTCTGAAATAAGAAATTGAAAGTGAACCAAATTCTAAATCATATTATATAGATTACTTATATATATCTTAGATTTGGTTTCCTACTCATTCTAAATCGTTCCATGCATGCATCCAAAATAATTTTGCGTCAGATCCCAACCTTATTAAGATTTTAATAAAACCAAATTTAAAAGGAAAAAGGACATTTATAGTTAGCCAACTCAGTTCCATTCCATCTCAATTAGCTTAAACCGCAAATTTACAATTAATTAAAAAAATATTAACATTTATCTCACCTGGGTTAGATTCAGGGTATATCTATATGGTTGGATTGCCAATTTAGCAGAAAACAACCCAAATCTGAGTATATAGTAAAATTTCATGGAAATTAAGAAGGTTTTAAACAGAACTACTACCTAGAAATTTCAAAACATATGTACAAAATTGTACAATCCTTAGAGATGCGCAGTGTGATGGGATTGAATCGAGTAGTGCCAAATGTTAGTACCTTCATGGCTATTTCCTCCTCCCCATGTCATCAACTTTCGGTGTCTTTCCTTGTAATGCTCAGAATTCCACCTGTGATTTTTGCTTTGTATTTTGCTTCCTTGGCTAACCTTTTGTGCCCTCTCCCTCTCTCTCAGGATTTTTCTTTTGTTTTAGTAGGACTGCTGAGAAGTTCAAGCACCTCCTATAAAAACACTGCAACGCAAACACATTAGGTCAGTTTTGAACAAAAAAAAAAAGCGAAGTGCGAAAGTTTAGACTCGAAAAGAGTAAAGAAAGAAGAAGATGGGTTTCTGGACGCTGTTGGAGGTGGCTTGCATGCCAATTTTCCAAGTTCTCATAATCAGTGTGTTGGGAGCTTTGATGGCAACTGAGTACTGGAATCTTCTCCCATCGGGCGCCCG
Organism: Malus domestica; assembly: GCF_042453785.1. Taxonomy (NCBI): domain Eukaryota; kingdom Viridiplantae; phylum Streptophyta; class Magnoliopsida; order Rosales; family Rosaceae; genus Malus; species Malus domestica. Next base: position 8,854,723 of record NC_091662.1, read on the forward strand.
AAGGTCCATGAACAAGGTAGGCACATACATGTTCGGTTTTTTCGTACATAAGTGAATTCTTTTGCACACAAAACAAAAGCAAATAAGTACGTGATTTTCGAAAATGCAGGTTGTGTTTGTGGTGTTCACTCCCTCACTGGTGTTTGCAAATGTGGCCAAGACTATTACATTTGGGGACATTGTTTCATGGTACGTTATGCTGCATTTTGTATTTGGTCTTTAGTCTTTGCAGCATTTATTTTCTCTCCAATGTAGTCAATTGCAGTATTTTGAAATCATGTCATCAATATGTCGATGAAATTATTGATATCGACCTTACAATATTTGATACGTTGTCAATATGATTCAGGTGGTTTATGATTGTCAACGTCGCGCTTACCTTTGTAGTTGGAGGGATTCTTGGATGGATTGTGGTAAAGATTTTCAAACCAAAACCTTACCAGGAAGGTGTGATAATTGCTGCAGTCTCATCAGGTAAATAGTCAATTTTTATGATTTATTTCTTTCATCTATTTCTTAGCAGCAATATAGTAGTTTGCTTATCAAGTAATCGCCAATCTTGTTGAATAGCAAACTTGGGAAACCTTCCCCTCATACTTGTCCCTGCAATCTGCAATGAGGACGGAAACCCCTTTGGCAATCATAGTGTTTGTAGTACGATTGGACTCTCATACGTATCTTTTTCCATGGCGGTAATGCAATTATTAAACCTCTACTGTACATGATCTAAAGAGAAAAGGAAGTAATTTGAATGCTAAATCAAAAATTACTTGGTTATTGCAGCTTGGTGGTTTCTTCATTTGGACCTACACTTACCAGCTGATTCGAACTTCATCTATTACATGGAAAAAGCTTCAAGCAGCCGAGGAAGCTCAGGAGGCCACAAAGAGGCCCAACACAGATTTGGATGCTAACGGGGATACTCACCTTCTCAAAGGAGAAGATGAAGAGCAGGGTGCTATTGTAGCGTCTGAAACTTCTGTAAACCAAGCTGTAAGTACCCTCATATATTTAAAATTACAGCAGTCTAGCTATATATGTCGTATATATGCATATATTTACTCAGCCTGGTTGTTTGGACAATCTGGATTACTCAATGACAGATAGTAGCCCCTGATGAATCAAACGTACCATTCAGCCATAAAGTATTAGCATTCGTTCGCCAGATTTTGCATGAGTTACTGGCACCACCAACACTTGCTGCGGTGAGTTTTTCTAACATTTTTTGGCTATATTTCAAGGTCTTCGTAAGACCTCAAGACTGATACAGAACTGAATGGTTCGTTATCTTGTATTACTAGGTTGTGGGATTCGTCGTTGGGGCAATTCCATTTCTTAAGAAAATAATAATTGGTGACGACGCCCCTCTACGTGCGATCGAAGACTCTATTACACAACTCGGGTAAGTACCATTCAGCTTAGAGCATAAAAATTGCTATGTTTAAATTAAGACTTAGCATCCCTTGATGTTCAATCAAACTACTTCAAACCAAAAACATCCTCTGCACAATGTGTAAATTAACGGTAAATGCCTTACGCAGGAACGGTACAATCCCTTGCATCACACTCATTCTCGGAGGCAATCTGATCCAAGGTAATGGAGCTATATTCGACCTCGGAACTACTTTCTTAGTTTATGGGAGGGGAGACATAATCTAACAAAGTACTATATTACTGTGTGTTTAATTAAACAGGCTTACGTAAATCAACGATCAAACTCCCTGCCCTCCTCGGAGTGATTGTTGCCAAATACGTAGTAATGCCTGCAATCGGTATTCTCATTGTAAGAGCAGCAGACAAACTAGGGTTTCTCCCATCAGACCCCTTGTTCCACTTTGTGCTGATGATTCAGTTTACCCTGCCGCCTGCCATGAATATCGGTAAGCAAATTGCATCAAGTGCTCGTAATTCCCACCATCCTCAGTCATTCGACGAGGGAACTTTCAAAGTTTGTAACAATTTCGTATAAAAGTACTTACACGAATACGTGATGCTACGCAGGTACGATGACACAGCTGTTTGATGTGGCTGAGGCAGAGTGCTCAGTGCTCTTCCTGTGGACGTACTTGGTTGCAGCCTTGGCACTTACCATTTGGTCAACAATCTTCATGTGGATCTTGTCTTGAACTTCCTTGAGCAGCAAGCAATCCCTTGGGTTATTCTTCCCACATTTTTCGATTCGATTGTCCAATTTGAATTAATTATTTTTATTTTTGGGGTATGATTTTTGTGTGCATCTGTACATCTCATGGTTTGATTTATTTACATGGTGTGTAGGAGTAGGGATTAGGGTTTCATTAGGTTCTTCATAGCTCAATGTGTCTCAAGGACAGCTTTATAACATAATGCATCCGTATGCATTCGTGGAATCGAAATTAGTATACTGTTATGATCCTTTGAAATACACCGATCCAACGAGAAATTTTTAGTGCGACAGTCGCACCCACGTGGGACTACTCTAATGAGAAATTTGATACTTGCTCTTGGACAAACTGGCAGAAAACTGATGTAAACTACTGTACAACCAGTTGAAAAGTCTAAAAGCATAGTGTGATTTTCACACTTCTAATTTCTCCAACTGCACTCTTCCAAGCAAGAGGAGAAAATGAGCGTGCAAAAATCACTCCGCTTTTCAAACATCCCATATTCCTCCCATGAATTTATATTCCTCCTTGCTTTTTCCAATCATTCCCTCCAGGCTCCAGCCCAACCCGACATGCCACCTAAATTGTAATTACATTAAACTTCAAGAAAACATTGTGATTAAACCTCTTGAATGACAATTTTCTGCATAAAACACACCACTGTTTCACGGGGCATCCCCGTCTGCAGACTGCTTGTAATCTCTCTGCTCGACACTCGAATACCAAAACTATCACACCGTAAGTTCAAGCAGTACACAAACTATACTAAATGAAGCTATACAATATTTCTGTGTGTGTCCTATGACATATCTTCACCGCCCAAGATGGTTAGAACCAATCTCCTGGCTCACGCCACCGTTCCAGACACTTTTCTCTCGTCTTAGAGGAGGGTACTGGGGAGAGGCAAAGTTGCTGGTCTACACTAGCGATAGTTGGAGTTTTGGCCTGTTGGGCTGGGGTTCCACAATCTCCATATGAATAAACACTGTCTGCAGAACGCTGTATGAAATGCTACCGTCCATTTTTCTAATCTTCTGTTGTTGCTCATCCACATACCATTCTCCGCCTCCCTTCTCACCCCTTGGTGTCAAGTACACCGGCCCTTCTATGCCGTACCTGAAAAGGGTTGAAAAAGAAAGAGTTTAATAATATAAACCATCTCCATAACTTAACTCCTAGGTCCATTTCAGAATATTTGAGTCAAGCATCCGGAAGATAAAAGGTCAACCAATTTGCCATCAAGCACAAGAACAGGAGACAGCAAGTTCTATTGAAAACACCCTCAAAATACTTGCACGCATATGCCCAACACTCATAAAAATTAATTGAATTACTTATGAGGTTAGAAAACGTACTTGGGCACAAATACGAAAAATCCATTGGATCTTATTCTGACTATTCTTGCCTCTGTGTCCGTTGGCCTACATGAATGAAATGCATCAGTATCAAAGAGAGACACGGAGAGGGGAAGGAGAAGCAAGACAGAGGCAGACAGACAACAGATCATACCGTTTTTTGAAAAAAATGAGAGTATGGAGCTCCACTGAGGCCCGACTTGCCATCTGGGCATTCCTATGCCGATAATTTAAATCTGTAGCAGAAATAAGTGAAGCAACACTCTTAGAGCTCAATATGTACAAATCGAAAAAAAAGTTAATAATAAATTGCTTAGTGCATAGAAGATATGAATATAAATTATTTAGTCTTGGCTTAGAAGAGCAATAGGAAAGAAAAAATTTCTTTACAGCGAACTATACAGAATGAGCACATATGCAATCTTGAATTATAAACCGAGTAGCTGAACAATTTAGCTCCTTAAAAGCTTGAAAATTTGATATATGTTGATGTGCAAGTTAGCACTGAAATTAGTAAAAAAGAAACAGAAATATTTGGAAACACACCAACTTGTTATCAGCTTCTGGGGTAAGGAGCCAACATTCTTACTCTAATATTAGTTATAAAAAAGGTCGTACCCAGTGCACAAGGCTCCCGCTTTACGCAGGGTCTGGGAGAGGTGAATGTCGGCTAGCCACATGGATAATACTAAGATTTGATCATTTATCGAACTACATCAAATAGCGAAAGGGGTTTCATACTGTCAGCAATGCTTGTGAGTCGGGGTCCGTCTTGGAATACAGTTGGAAGCTTGTATATCCCCAGAGATGCAGCAAGCAACCTGTGTACTATGACATCTGCAGGGAAGGAAAGTGGTCGAGTCAAACAACAATAATTCGACAAGATCACCAAGAACTACATGGCTAAAACTGACACTAACCTGCATATCTCCTAATAGGAGAGGTGAAATGAGTGTATAGAAGCGCTGCAAGCCCATAATGAAGATATTCCGGAGGGCTGAGATCCCCACTACAGAAGTAAACAGCCTAAGATTGCAAATACAGGGTAAATCCAAAAGTTTAGAAAGTTGTCCTTCAAAGTAATTTCAACTTCATTCAACCATTCAAGTTAAATTACCTGGGTCATGCATCTCGTAGCCAGTATACGAATAAGCTTGTTGAAGTACGGATCATCACCCTTAAAAAGATTTAAATTTGCTTTTATTAAGAGAGAATAAAATAATTAAGCAAAAATTTACATAACTTGGGACCATCAGTCTCATTCTAATAACATATACGAACAAAGTTAACAAACACATACCACAGCAGAGTCAAGTGAATCAGCTAGTGCTTTTGATGATGAGACATCCAAGTTGAGACCAATAGCAGCAGCTGTACGCAACAGCGGTTCAAGCATCTCTCTGGTCGGAGTAGGGTGGCGCCTGCACACACAAAATAAATGACCAAAAAAGAGAGGCGACAGAGTGTCAAGGCAGCTATGCACCATCCTTCCACAGCCAGATACTTTAAGAAAAAAAAAAGATACAACAATACATAAGAGAACTACGTTTTACCACAAATTGATACATTTCAACTTAACCAACCCTAATAGATCGCTGTGCCACTTTATAGCCTTAATTTTAAGCAAAAGACAACCAGAACGTCATTCCAGGAAATCACATGAGACCAAGAAAATTGTTGAAGAAAAGTCCATCAACTTACCTCAATAGTGAACATAGAGGGAAATGTTTAAGAATCTTCTCAGCAACTGAAACATTAGCGGCAAGCATAAACTCCTCCACCATTTGGTTTGCTTCACGTATCTGGTACATACCTGCAGAAACAATTCATGCAGTGATTTTAGACAAGTTTTCTCTAAGATGGATACATGAATGCAAGATAGGGAATCAGTCATTTCTCTCCTCCTGAGTAAATATTTTAAGAAAAATGAAAATCTGAACAGATAACCAAAGAGCCATAAGAATTAAATAACTCTACAAGAAATAAGCAGATCATGTTTTAATGAAACCCACCCAGGTGCTGAGAACTTCCAACCCAAAATACCAAACATAAGAAGAATATGATACATGCTTCACCAACTATAAAATCAATATTATGCCTACATGAAGCAGCACAAAGCAATCAATTCCATGAAATAAGGTAATTATTATAGTGGATTAAGCAACGGTATAACTGATATTGTCAGTGCAAGTAGAATTAAAGTTCAAAATTTAGAGTCAGATTACCATCAATCAAAATTTAATATGTTGGACAAGAAAACTTGCCATTCAAACTACATACCGATATCAAGAGGATCATGAGTCTCAGTGTCAATTTCAAATTTGACTTCAGCAGATGCAAGAGTTAAGGCTCCTCTCTCAATACGCCTTGCCCTCATTATCTGTAGAAAACGCATAATGTTCAGAGGTCAGAGAAGTCAAGAAAGTATGATGGCACATTAAAACTATTTAACTAATGAATTTACAACCAACGAAGAAGAGCCCACATGTGCATACCTTTGCTAAAGAGTTCATGTTTCTTAAATCTGTAGTTAATGGATCCATCAACCGACTGCAGTAATATAAAAGTAATAAGAAAACTTTATTATAGAAATTCAAAGATAAAAGAAACTTCTATAGTGGACACAGGAAAGCGATCAACCCTGAAGGGACCAAGTTACAAAAATCCATGCTGGTGAAAAGATTAAACCATTGGTGCAAGTTTAAAATCCATCCTAGAGTTTTTTCTCTCTTCATTCACTAAGCGGTATAGCACTTGCACACTTCTCACCATCCAGGATTCAGAAGACGAGGCTCAAGCTCAACCCAACACATTACGAGTGAGCCATTCAGGCTATTTATTTGTCAGACCATTCCCAGCCCGATGGGCACATTCTGCAGAGACTCCATCCCATACAACTCACTTTGTTTTAATTGTTTAAATCGACTCACTTCTATCATATCCATCTTACAATTACAAATCTTACTTTTACATATCATGGACGTGTCATATCATCGCAAAATATGATGCCTAGAGAAGTATAGAAAAATATCGGCATTTTTATACATCATAACCGCATGTATATGCAATATTTAGATCGAAACGTAACAGGTGGACGCATATCTAAGTGAAGGACACAATGTTCATGTAGCAAGAACATACCGGGTACAAATCTCTTATTACTGTAACTAGTAAAGCTTACTAAGGTTTAAAAAGTTGTTACAATTATAACGACGAGAGTATCCTGTGAACACAAACAGTTAAGTGAATGAATTTATTTTTAAGGAAGGTAACTAAGCTGAAGTACAAAATGTACCTATCATCCATCCTCGCTTGAGCTTCAATGTAAGATAATGCTGCACACGATTTAATAACACTTTTGGTGTATCTTGCAGAAATAATCTCAGCTTCAGCTGTCATTTCCTGAAATTCAGGTAAACACTTATATACCAATTCAAAAAGGAAAGAACATACTCTGACATAGGTTAGTCCTATCCTATGTATCAGTCGAATATAAAATGGTATTATCTAAAAACTATAATAGATGCATGTGTGGTGTGTGTGCAAGGATGCAGATAGAAGAAAAAATGTCTCATATGACTAGTTAGTGAGAGATCATATACCCAAATGACAGAAAAGGCTAGCCTTTCCACATCAGCTCGAAGAGAACATATATCTGCATAAGAAGAATTATATCTTTAAATCACAGAAAATTCAATCACATTATATAGGAGGGGAGTGCTAGCAACCTTCTCACTCACCTTCTCATTTCAACCTTCTCACTTCTACTCATGCCATTTGTATTCAACTAGCACGCAAAACTAAAAATTTAATTACTTTTTGGTTGACAAACTAAAATTTTAATTATATTAACAAAGGAAGAAAATTAGTGGGAGTTTAATATAGTTAAAATTTTAGTTTTCGAGTGCTAGTGGAGTACACGTGGCCTGAGGAGAAGTGAGAAGGTTGCTAGCATTTCTCTATATAGGATACAACACTCATTACAGAAATATTAAAAATTAAAAAGTGACCTTCTGTCAGAGGTTTTGGAAGCATGTCAATGCGCCGTTCAACAAGGTAGACCGATGTGCCTCTTTGTGAAGCCTCATCATCAAGAGGAGTTCCCGAGTGTACAAAATTTGTTACATCAGCAATATCTAGTTAAAGTCATTAAAGATACAGCTTGTACTTGTAGTGTACTCATGTTATACTTTTAAAAAAAAAAATCGCTTGGAACCCTTGTAGAGGTGACAGAATAAGGCATGTATAACACAAATACAATGAAGTATCCTCCTAAAGACAAACATTTGGAAATGATAAAATAATTAATGCACCAAACAGAAGTAGGAAGGATAGAAAGCAGCAGACAAGTCTGAACTAATGCTAATTAGCAATATATTCTGAAAAAATAAAAAACTCAACTTTTTATCATCTGAACTGTCAGAAAACATCTCTTCTTTCAGATTGTGTTATCCCGACAACACACAGATAAATGAACACGCTTTATTCACAATGTACAGATCAACCATACATTTCAGTTACACATGCAACATCAATTATTGATAAATGTCATGAGGTTAAGGATACGGACTCCAACTTCGTAATTTCCATTTGGAAGAGCTGTACAGTGCAATGCATCATCTATATCCTTGCATCCTGCAGAAACAAGAATTAAAGTAGGATATCTTAATATTTAACTAAATAAAAAAATTATACCACAGAAAACAGCAAAACTAATAAGAAAGCAGAAAGAGGGAGAACAACAAATATAGAAAGAATTAATATACGTGTCATATACCAGGAGGATCAACACTAAAGACACGCAATTGTCGCAAATCCTGTCTAATAGGATTTGCCAAATCTTCAGAAGACACAAACCATGGTAGCGGCGGCAGGCATGCTAGAACTTGAGAAGAAAATGGTCTTGTATTTATATCATTCTCAATCAAGACCACCTGCAACATCCAAAAAAACAAATTAGTGTCACTGCCATGAGCCATCTAAAGTTCAATTGATTGGATGTTCAAATAGCATACAATAACTTTAGGTTTTTTTTTTGGGGGGGAAGAAAAATAGAAAAACTATGCACTGTAGGAAACTAAAAGATGGATGTTCAACCAAATAAATGCAAACAATTGAACCCCTTCCAACCTACCTCAGTTTCAGTATCTTTATCACCTATTACTCCTATGGTTCGTACATAATGGCCAGAAGGATATCGAGACAAAGGGTCCCATGAATCAACTGCCACGGTAATTCTCTTGTCCAGCAGATTCTCAAGCTGTCGAGTTTGAATTCGAATCTTCGGAATCCTACGATCTTTTGAGACAAATAAAGCATGGGCAATACCACCACCACCTGCAGGCTTAGCCATGGGCTCCAAAGATCCACAATAACTGCATGAATATCAATTTCTATCAGATAACAGAACCAATAACCAGAAAATATCTTCACAAAAACCATCATCTGCCAGTGGAAATTGAAGTGTATGAGAATCTACAAACATCCTGGTAAGAGTGGGATGTTAATAGAGCACAACAATCACTAGCATATTCACAGATATGCTAAAAGATCACACATTTTTGTTACCTACTTAAATGAAGAAACATATTTCAGCCAAATAATAACAAAATCAGAGACCACTTCTGTCAGCGAGACAAAAATGATTCATGAAACCAATGAAGTCGACTTACGAATGCCAATTCCGCTTTATAATACCAATGACACGGCCAGATGGTCGATTTGGGACAGATTCTGTTACTCCGGCAGAACCATGTGGAGCTGTAGTCCTAGGAGCATCATCAGCACTGCCTGGAACCAGATGGACATCTTCTTCTTGCTCATCCTCTGCAAGTTAGTACAAAATATACCAATTAAGAGAATTAAATGAGAAGAAAAGAATGCCTGAGTGTGTGTGTGTATATATATATATAGAGAGAGAGAGAGAGAGAGAGAGGGAGAGATAGAGAGAGAGAGAGAGAGAGATATGTTTTCAGCCTTCTACCCGAAAAAATGTAACTACAAACTAATTTATAACTAAGACCTAAAATCTACCTTAAAACATGAACTCAAACTTATAGTTTCCAACCAAGACCGACCTTCATCAAATTACATTTATATGCTTATGTATCGTTCATATTCATTACCGTACCTTCATCTGCTAGTGCTATAGATTTTTCCTCATGCCATTGATCTTGAGGCAGAAGCTCAACTGCCACTATATCACCATCAAAAGCCCTATTCATGTTTGTACGTCCATAGATTATAATTTCATCACCAATGCTCTCACTTCCAACATATGCTTCAAATGGGTTGTAACGATTAACTCGAAGTTTTCCTTGATGGTATATGCCACAATGCAAACCGGAAGTAATTTCAGACATGGGCTTATGCTGAAAAATTAAAGAGAAAAAGAAACTGGTAAGAACCAATTTGGTTCATAAAACCGATAACAACATCAAAACGCATGAATGCAGAGTCAGTCGCAATACCTCTGAGTAGACGACTTTCCTTTTCGATGGTCTCAAATCTTCAACGTCCTCCATCTTTACATCTTCTGATGCAGGCTGCACGAGCAGGTCAAGCAAATCTGGCCGACTCAATGACCTCACATACGATTCAACTGAGGACAAGAAAATAGTTTCCAAGTGGGTAATTCCGTTAAATTTCTGTCAAAATGATGTAAAACTGAAAACAATCAATTATGTGGATGTTAAACTTGTAGGGCAGGTCTGAAACATAAGAAATGCTGTTAAAAAAAAAGACTTGGATAGCAAACATATACAGACCTGTCTCTGCAGAAATTCCCTCTTCAATAGCCTTCCTCTTATTCTCCTTATCATTGGTTATAAGTAAAACCTTAGCTGAGCCAGCAAGATGACTTTGATACCACTGAGCAGCCACCCGAATTGCTGAACAACAATTTCTTAAGTGAGAAAAGAGTAGGAAATTAACAGATACATACCACACAACAAACCAAAATCCATAACCATCAAGTGGACACTAGTATTGGACAGCGTTGGCAAGTAACATAGACACAAAAAAAGAACAAGTACTAAACACCAAGCATATCACGAAGAATTAAATTGCATAATCACAACAACCGCAAACCTCTATCATTTCGATCATTTTTACTTTCTCCGCTCATGTCCGTAACATATGTATCCCTGAACATGGCAGCAATCAACAAAAATCAAAATAAGCGCCTAAAATCGACAATATCAAAAGCAACCTATCTATAATGAGCACATTCCCACATTTTAACATAAATAAGTAGAATTTTCATAACCTACTTGTGATGTTCATTCGAAAAGACGAAAAAATTCCTCAGAGAATTGCTGCACAGAGCTCTAACTCTATTGTAAACAGACAAGTTCCTGTTTTTAACCTCTTCCAGCACAATCGAAAGAACAACCACATCCTCGATCGCCGGATTCTCAATCAAATCAATCTGTAAACACCACCAACACAGCTCGAATCATTCGTTCATTCATTCGCAATTCGAAAACAAATTTTATAAAATTATAAAAAATAAAAAAAATAAAAAGGAACTTGACACGAACTGTAACCTGACGAAGGACGACATTGGTATCAAAGATGAGAATGGTGGAAGCGGTAGGGCTCAATCGAGCTCCGGACGTATCGCAAACTTTGCATACCGGAGCTCCGCAGTATATGTCGTGCCGGAGATAGTGCTCTCTGACGACCTGAAAATCGAAGCACAACGAAATCGAAAACCCCATTTAGCTTAAACCCTGAATTGGAAAAACAGCAGCGCAAAGAGGAAAAGTTGGGGTCTTTTGGTTTTGGGACCTTGGTGATTTTGCCGCCTCTGGTTCTCTTGACGAATGACTTGTTCTGCAACATGTCTCGGCCTCCCTGAGACGTGCGACGGTGTTGTTTTTATTAGGAGGAAGGAGGCGGTGGAGTGAACTGGAAGGCGGACACAGACTGTAAAGTTTGGTTTGGGAGCGCGGGGACTGCCGCGTGGGGAGATATACGAGCGGCGGCTTCAAGCGGTTTATTTTACAGTCTCCGGTTCGACCGTTACTGTGTAGGGCTACGAACAAGTTCACTCTTTACTTTTTTTTCAAGCAAACTGATGTATGTTTTAAAACTTTAATAAAGTAGCTAAAGTGATTGATGTTGTAAAGGTGAATGGATGGCTGGCCAATAACCCATTCATTTTCTTTTACTATGCTGCTTGTGACTTGCTTCTATATAAGCAAGCCTTATGAAACACAACAAAGATAGATGAATGTGAAGGGTTCACGGGAAAGAAAGAGAGGAAGGAAGGAAGAGGAAGAGAGAGAAGGAAGAGGAAGAGAGAAAATAGAAGAAGATAAGAGGAGATAATAGAGAGAGTTATCTTTGTACTCCTATTATTATAAATTATAATGAAAGCACCACTGCTGCCCCGAGGACGTACTCCAGTCACACTGACTGTAGAGGAACCTCGTAAAATTTGTGTCTTGTTTCATTTATTCCACTGCACCCACAGTCGATTTTACAACACGTTATCAGCACGAGAAGCTCTCATGTCAGTGGAAAGCACAACGCCACAAATCCTGTTCACCTCCTTCAGCTGGAATCTCACAGAAGCAAAAGAGTAAAAGACTAAAAATTTGCAAGAGAATTTGACAGCCATGTAAATAGCCTCGGAACTCCAACTTGCGGACCTCGGATTGAAATACTTTCTTCTTGAAAGTTGTTCGTCTGCTCAGTATCTACAACATATCAAAATTTCAGAAAATGTTAACGGTGCGATCGTGGCAGATGTCTGAAATACCAAACCAGTTTCCAATTTCCGCAGAAAACTGGGCAGCCACCTTATGAGTACCAAAACTCCATTTCGGTAGCTCAAATCGATATTGTTTCTTCACGAAAGTTGTTTGGTATCCTCTTATCCATATCATACTAAATTTTGAACTAAATCTAACGGTTTGATCTTCTCATAAGTTGCAGACACTCTTGACTCCAAAACTTATGGGAACCGTTTCGACTTTTTCGAAACTCACCGGAGGAGGAACCCCAATTGGAACTTATTGTTACTATTATTTACTGAGTAACCAAAATGACTTCGAACTGTGAAATAATAATAAAAATAAAAGGGATGAAACAAAAGAAGTGGTAGACCAAGAAAATGAAAAAGCAAAACATGAGGACTTAATCATTGCATTTTCTGTTTTGGCATATTTATGTGCATGGTGTTGGTTTAAAGCCCATGTCACAAGTTCTATTTATTTAAAGCAATTTATTTATAGTGGGTAGAATTATTACCCTTTGCTTTAAAGCTTTGATATTTATGTGAATGGTGCTGAATCAAAGCCCTTGTCACAAGCTTTATTTACTTTAAAGCAATTTATTTACCATGGACGGTTTTACCGCCTATTGCTTTAAGTTTTGATGGTGCTGAATTAAAGCCCTTGTCACAAATTTTATTTACTTAAATGCAATTTATTCATTATGGCTGGAATTACCGTCTATTGCTTTAATTTATTTATTGTACTTATCTTTTGTTACTATGAGTATATACAGGACCTGAAGTTCCTTGATCAGATCAGAACCTGCAGTTTTTTGATCCTCATCATATAAAATGATTGGACCCGAAGTTCCATCATACAAAAGGATCTAGCATGAAGTCCCTTGATCCTGAAGATCAGGACATGAAGTTCCTAGATGAGTACCATAAGTTTGAAGTGCCGCAGTGCTTTAACTTAATTGTAATAAAAGCCATAAGAGTCTCAGTTTACAGACTATTAAATAAGGACCAGAAGTTCCTTATGTCCATACTCAAAATGGTTTAGCAGAAGCCTTTATTAAGCGAATGAAATCAATTACCAACGCTCTGCTCATGAAAATGAAATTGCCAATTTTCTACATGGGAACATGTAAACTTTACATGATGCATTATTAATTCGGTTGAGACATGTTACCAACCATCAATACTTCTCAGTACAACTCGTGTTTGGAAACCAGCCAAGCATTATACTTTCATGAGTTTTTGGTTGTGTTGTCTATGTGCCTGCAAGATTGCCACAACGTACTGAAATGAGGTATCATCGTAGATTAGGCATTGATGTTGAGCACCATCTATCATTCAATATTTGGAACCCTTGACTGGGGATATGTCTACCGCATGATTTGCGGACTATGATTTTGATAAGACAGTTTTCCCGTCATTAGGGGGAGAAAATAACATTGTTCCAAAAGAACGATGAGAAAATATCATTCCAGAAGAATGATAAGAAAAGACCGTTCCAGAAGAACGAAGAGAATTTGTCTTATTTTGATTCACGAAGCAATCAACATGAAAATGAAGTAAGAATAATTGAATGATGCAACGATATATCAATAAAATGCCAGATGCATTTAATGATGCAAGAAAGTGATGAAAACACATAGATTTGCTGCAAATGTGCCTACAAGAATTAGCGAGGCAGTAAATGATTTCTCTGTTACACGCCTGAAGCGTGGCAGACTTTTAGACTCAAAAGGTTTAGTTATTTGAAAGAAGAAGAATATGGCACTACTAAACTATTGCATTCCCGAAGCATAACTGTTGCATGCCAGAAGCATGACAGTTGTCACATGGATATACGTCCCAGATATGACAATCCGCGGACATGGGAATGTTGATGTCTCATGCATATAGCATGATAGACGTATAGGTTCCAATGACTCAACTCCCAAAAGTGGAGGTTAAAATCTAAGCTCCATAACACTCAAAATGAGGTTATGATTCGAATTCTCTAAATTACGACTATCCTGGAAGAGATAGTGCCATGCCCTTGAAGAGGCAATGGATATCCAAAAGAAATGAAAAGCTTTTATGCATGCGCATGCACATGAGAATATGGGATCACGGATTGATGATAACCAATGGTAATTTTGGTTTTTACAAGTAGCTACTAAATTCATCAATGAGCTGTATTAATATTGAGTCACGCTCTTTTGTTCGTCGACAAAAAGGAAAATTATTGGCCAAAAAAATGGAGAAAGGCAATTCCATTACAATTTTGTAAGAACGTGGAAAAATTGACCTATATATTTGAATGTAATACAAATAGCCAAAGGATGTTGAACCAATGAGATTATATATGGGCATTTGTAATACAGTGTAATACACTTACATGATATGACACAAGGTTGTAAACGAGTTCATATAAATGGAGAATTATATATGAAGGGTTGTGAGTCACCCACATCATATCTCCATAAGTAAATCCCTCAAATATACATGGGAGCAAATTGCTCTGTATAAATTCCAAAGGAAAATGTGTCATGAAGTGTAGAAAATCTCTGAAGGATTCAAATTGCTTGAAGTAAGCCCCCGAAGGGTAAAGCATAAATTATGAACTCAATATCAATGGATGATATAAATTGCCTTAGTGAGTACTATCATTATGATATTGTTGCAACATACTAAAATCTCTTGCAAGAGTCAATGACATTAAATTATAACTCTTGAAGAGTTGATGATATTAAATTGGGACTCTTGAAGAGTCTAGAAAAATTATAAAGTGTTGAAGGAATTATTGTCTCGAGCTGCAGATCGAACAATCTACCAACACGAATCTTATCCATGATATTTATGATATTAAAAGAACCATATGGATTGAAGATTATGAGTTGAATACTCATATGATGAAGACACTAAGAATAATCATTTATCTTCGTGAGGGTAAAGATAAATTAATATTTGGTCCAGAAGTACCACATCTTAGTGAAGTATATGCTTTATTGTATTTGGCACAATACATTGAATGAAATAAAGCTTATTTATTAATATCTCCAAGAAATTACAGATATATACATACACATGAGTTAAAACAAACAAACAAGATGGAGCCTTCACAAAGGTTACTCATGTGCAGCCTCAGTACTCGAAAGTACCCCAGAAGGGGGAGGCACTGGAGATTGATCATGTGGCACCCCAGTACTTAGCAAAACACCAGAAGGGGAAGGCATCAGTTGCTTTCGGAATCTAGCAACGAACCTTTGGTGATCACTTTGAATCCAACTTTCGGATTCTTGCAGTTGGTCGAGCTTTCTTTTCATGCTCGTAGAGTAACTATTTGCAAGCACGTGTAACACCCTATTCTCGTGCTTGAGCCCTCTGATCTCTTGTTTAAGACTTGCCACCTCCGCCATCAATGATTTAATTTGGCGAGTTTGAGCAAGTAGGCGTTGGCCCATATTGGACACAGAGCCAGCACACTGAACACTGAGAGCCAAGGAGTCTTGAACGGCCGACTCTTCAGACCGTTCTGAAAGGATCTTGTTATCCCTTGGAGTGAGAAGATTCCTAGCTACCACAGTAGCAGTTATGTTATTCTTCATCACAGAGTCCCCAACCGTAAGAGGACCATTAGAAGATGAGAAGGACGGGCGCCATATATTATCCTGACCATGCTCATCTGTATCACTCCTAAGACTCAAATCTAAGCAAATGTTAGATGGGCAAGTCATTTTTCAGAAATGATGAAGGAAAAACAGAGGTCAAATAAAATTTCAGAAGTGCAAGATAGAGGAAATTTCTACAGGCAGCAACTTTCTGAGCATACTCTTGAACACAATTGATGTCTCTATAAAAGAAGAGGCAGCAGAGCCACTTGTTCAAAGATCGAAGAGGCACCGCTCTCCGAATTTCAAAAGCCAGATTTTCCTGAATAAAGTTCGTTGGCATTTTTCAGACGTAATCCCAACTTTTTCAGATGTCGCGTGCAATTTTGTCAAAGATCTCTGACAAAGTTGAAAACGCGTAAATCTTACTGTTCTATTTACACCACAGTTGCTGACAAGAGTAAAAGCACAGCACCACCACTTGCTATTGAGAAATCTCTATATATGTCGACCTCTGTTCTCCATAACAAGGCAGACCTGCAACACTGCAAGAATACCTAACTCTTCCTCATCTCCGAGAATGCATCTTCAACATAGCATCTCGAAATACTCAGTTTTCTTCCTCTCCGAGAATACTTCTTCAAACATGTCACACCAGAGCAAGATTATCACATATCTTCAGGGACCAGAGCAAGATTATCTCATATCATGCAATCTCCCTGTCCTTTCCTTTGTCCATGTTCTTGCCTGCAAAGACAAGGATAAGGAAATCAATATGTCGGAACCTCCACTCAAACTCCCGGTAAGGAACCGATTGCCTGGAACCTTTCCTGATTGCTTACCTAGTATTGCTCTCGAGTAGTCATCTTCAACGGTTGGAGTTGGGTCTCCAGTCACCAAGAAGTGATGAACCATCCAAATGCAAAGGTTTGCATTCCACTTCTGCACCAGGGGACAAATCCTACAAGAGAAGATGCCACATATGCATAGGGGGGAAAGCAGTGAAAATACTACTTAAGCAAAAGGAGCAAGTAAGGAAAGTGAAAATGATGCATTGAAGCATGGGGAGACAAGTGCAATGAACATATGCTGATTCATCCCCAACTAAGCCGAAGATCACTTGTCACGTGCAGCTCCTCATGGTCCAATTTCATTCAAGATCAAGCTTCGAAGGTCCTTAAAGAAATTACAAGTCCGATTCAAGATCAAGTGTCCACCACACTTGAATCAAATCTGCTCCAGATCAAAGGAGTAAATTCAGACCTTTGGATGCAAGTCTAGCAGAAAGTCCTACAACCCAGTTCAAGAAAAAGCCTGTGGAAAGTTAACAACAAGTAAATCAACTCTTTCAGCAACTCTTCTTACTAAGAGACTAAAGCAGAACGATCAACGATCAACCTAAATGATTTGAAATCAGGGGGAGATACTCATCAGGAGGAGCATTCAAAACAGATCAAGATTTTAACGAGTCAATAGAAGACTTGTGGCCATCCAAGGGGGAGTGTTGTAAAGGTGAATGGATGGCTGGCCAATAACCCATTCATTTTCTTTTACTATGCTGCTTGTGACTTGCTTCTATATAAGCAAGCCTTATGAAACACAACAAAGATAGATGAATGTGAAGGGTTCACGGGAAAGAAAGAGAGGAAGGAAGGAAGAGGAAGAGAGAGAAGGAAGAGGAAGAGAGAAAATAGAAGAAGATAATAGGAGATAATAGAGAGAGTTATCTTTGTACTCCTATTATTCTAAATTATAATGAAAGCACCACTGCTGCCCCGAGGACGTACTCCAGTCACACTGACTGTAGAGGAACCTCGTAAAATTTGTGTCTTGTTTCATTTATTCCACTGCACCCACAGTCGATTTTACAACAATCATTGCATTTTCTGTTTTGGCATATTTATGTGCATGGTGTTGGTTTAAAGCCCATGTCACAAGTTCTATTTATTTAAAGCAATTTATTTATAGTGGGTAGAATTATTACCCTTTGCTTTAAAGCTTTGATATTTATGTGAATGGTGCTGAATCAAAGCCCTTGTCACAAGCTTTATTTACTTTAAAGCAATTTATTTACCATGGACGGTTTTACCGCCTATTGCTTTAAGTTTTGATGGTGCTGAATTAAAGCCCTTGTCACAAATTTTATTTACTTAAATGCAATTTATTCATTATGGCTGGAATTACCGTCTATTGCTTTAATTTATTTATTGTACTTATCTTTTGTTACTATGAGTATATACAGGACCTGAAGTTCCTTGATCAGATCAGAACCTGCAGTTTTTTGATCCTCATCATATAAAATGATTGGACCCGAAGTTCCATCATACAAAAGGATCTAGCATGAAGTCCCTTGATCCTGAAGATCAGGACATGAAGTTCCTAGATGAGTACCATAAGTTTGAAGTGCCGCAGTGCTTTAACTTAATTGTAATAAAAGCCATAAGAGTCTCAGTTTACAGACTATTAAATAAGGACCAGAAGTTCCTTATGTCCATACTCAAAATGGTTTAGCAGAAGCCTTTATTAAGCGAATGAAATCAATTACCAACGCTCTGCTCATGAAAATGAAATTGCCAATTTTCTACATGGGAACATGTAAACTTTACATGATGCATTATTAATTCGGTTGAGACATGTTACCAACCATCAATACTTCTCAGTACAACTCGTGTTTGGAAACCAGCCAAGCATTATACTTTCATGAGTTTTTGGTTGTGTTGTCTATGTGCCTGCAAGATTGCCACAACGTACTGAAATGAGGTATCATCGTAGATTAGGCATTGATGTTGAGCACCATCTATCATTCAATATTTGGAACCCTTGACTGGGGATATGTCTACCGCATGATTTGCGGACTATGATTTTGATAAGACAGTTTTCCCGTCATTAGGGGGAGAAAATAACATTGTTCCAAAAGAACGATGAGAAAATATCATTCCAGAAGAATGATAAGAAAAGACCGTTCCAGAAGAACGAAGAGAATTTGTCTTATTTTGATTCACGAAGCAATCAACATGAAAATGAAGTAAGAATAATTGAATGATGCAACGATATATCAATAAAATGCCAGATGCATTTAATGATGCAAGAAAGTGATGAAAACACATAGATTTGCTGCAAATGTGCCTACAAGAATTAGCGAGGCAGTAAATGATTTCTCTGTTACACGCCTGAAGCGTGGCAGACTTTTAGACTCAAAAGGTTTAGTTATTTGAAAGAAGAAGAATATGGCACTACTAAACTATTGCATGCCAGAAGCATGACAGTTGTCACATGGATATACGTCCCAGATATGACAATCCGCGGACATGGGAATGTTGATGTCTCATGCATATAGCATGATAGACGTATAGGTTCCAATGACTCAACTCCCAAAAGTGGAGGTTAAAATCTAAGCTCCATAACACTCAAAATGAGGTTATGATTCGAATTCTCTAAATTACGACTATCCTGGAAGAGATAGTGCCATGCCCTTGAAGAGGCAATGGATATCCAAAAGAAATGAAAAGCTTTTATGCATGCGCATGCACATGAGAATATGGGATCACGGATTGATGATAACCAATGGTAATTTTGGTTTTTACAAGTAGCTACTAAATTCATCAATGAGCTGTATTAATATTGAGTCACGCTCTTTTGTTCGTCGACAAAAAGGAAAATTATTGGCCAAAAAAATGGAGAAAGGCAATTCCATTACAATTTTGTAAGAACGTGGAAAAATTGACCTATATATTTGAATGTAATACAAATAGCCAAAGGATGTTGAACCAATGAGATTATATATGGGCATTTGTAATACAGTGTAATACACTTACATGATATGACACAAGGTTGTAAACGAGTTCATATAAATGGAGAATTATATATGAAGGGTTGTGAGTCACCCACATCATATCTCCATAAGTAAATCCCTCAAATATACATGGGAGCAAATTGCTCTGTATAAATTCCAAAGGAAAATGTGTCATGAAGTGTAGAAAATCTCTGAAGGATTCAAATTGCTTGAAGTAAGCCCCCGAAGGGTAAAGCATAAATTATGAACTCAATATCAATGGATGATATAAATTGCCTTAGTGAGTACTATCATTATGATATTGTTGCAACATACTAAAATCTCTTGCAAGAGTCAATGACATTAAATTATAACTCTTGAAGAGTTGATGATATTAAATTGGGACTCTTGAAGAGTCTAGAAAAATTATAAAGTGTTGAAGGAATTATTGTCTCGAGCTGCAGATCGAACAATCTACCAACACGAATCTTATCCATGATATTTATGATATTAAAAGAACCATATGGATTGAAGATTATGAGTTGAATACTCATATGATGAAGACACTAAGAATAATCATTTATCTTCGTGAGGGTAAAGATAAATTAATATTTGGTCCAGAAGTACCACATCTTAGTGAAGTATATGCTTTATTGTATTTGGCACAATACATTGAATGAAATAAAGCTTATTTATTAATATCTCCAAGAAATTACAGATATATACATACACATGAGTTAAAACAAACAAACAAGATGGAGCCTTCACAAAGGTTACTCATGTGCAGCCTCAGTACTCGAAAGTACCCCAGAAGGGGGAGGCACTGGAGATTGATCATGTGGCACCCCAGTACTTAGCAAAACACCAGAAGGGGAAGGCATCAGTTGCTTTCGGAATCTAGCAACGAACCTTTGGTGATCACTTTGAATCCAACTTTCGGATTCTTGCAGTTGGTCGAGCTTTCTTTTCATGCTCGTAGAGTAACTATTTGCAAGCACGTGTAACACCCTATTCTCGTGCTTGAGCCCTCTGATCTCTTGTTTAAGACTTGCCACCTCCGCCATCAATGATTTAATTTGGCGAGTTTGAGCAAGTAGGCGTTGGCCCATATTGGACACAGAGCCAGCACACTGAACACTGAGAGCCAAGGAGTCTTGAACGGCCGACTCTTCAGACCGTTCTGAAAGGATCTTGTTATCCCTTGGAGTGAGAAGATTCCTAGCTACCACAGTAGCAGTTATGTTATTCTTCATCACAGAGTCCCCAACCGTAAGAGGACCATTAGAAGATGAGAAGGACGGGCGCCATATATTATCCTGACCATGCTCATCTGTATCACTCCTAAGACTCAAATCTAAGCAAATGTTAGATGGGCAAGTCATTTTTCAGAAATGATGAAGGAAAAACAGAGGTCAAATAAAATTTCAGAAGTGCAAGATAGAGGAAATTTCTACAGGCAGCAACTTTCTGAGCATACTCTTGAACACAATTGATGTCTCTATAAAAGAAGAGGCAGCAGAGCCACTTGTTCAAAGATCGAAGAGGCACCGCTCTCCGAATTTCAAAAGCCAGATTTTCCTGAATAAAGTTCGTTGGCATTTTTCAGACGTAATCCCAACTTTTTCAGATGTCGCGTGCAATTTTGTCAAAGATCTCTGACAAAGTTGAAAACGCGTAAATCTTACTGTTCTATTTACACCACAGTTGCTGACAAGAGTAAAAGCACAGCACCACCACTTGCTATTGAGAAATCTCTATATATGTCGACCTCTGTTCTCCATAACAAGGCAGACCTGCAACACTGCAAGAATACCTAACTCTTCCTCATCTCCGAGAATGCATCTTCAACATAGCATCTCGAAATACTCAGTTTTCTTCCTCTCCGAGAATACTTCTTCAAACATGTCACACCAGAGCAAGATTATCACATATCTTCAGGGACCAGAGCAAGATTATCTCATATCATGCAATCT
Source organism: Malus domestica (assembly GCF_042453785.1). Taxonomy (NCBI): domain Eukaryota; kingdom Viridiplantae; phylum Streptophyta; class Magnoliopsida; order Rosales; family Rosaceae; genus Malus; species Malus domestica. The sequence goes on from NC_091662.1 coordinate 8,876,291, forward strand.
CCCTGTCCTTTCCTTTGTCCATGTTCTTGCCTGCAAAGACAAGGATAAGGAAATCAATATGTCGGAACCTCCACTCAAACTCCCGGTAAGGAACCGATTGCCTGGAACCTTTCCTGATTGCTTACCTAGTATTGCTCTCGAGTAGTCATCTTCAACGGTTGGAGTTGGGTCTCCAGTCACCAAGAAGTGATGAACCATCCAAATGCAAAGGTTTGCATTCCACTTCTGCACCAGGGGACAAATCCTACAAGAGAAGATGCCACATATGCATAGGGGGGAAAGCAGTGAAAATACTACTTAAGCAAAAGGAGCAAGTAAGGAAAGTGAAAATGATGCATTGAAGCATGGGGAGACAAGTGCAATGAACATATGCTGATTCATCCCCAACTAAGCCGAAGATCACTTGTCACGTGCAGCTCCTCATGGTCCAATTTCATTCAAGATCAAGCTTCGAAGGTCCTTAAAGAAATTACAAGTCCGATTCAAGATCAAGTGTCCACCACACTTGAATCAAATCTGCTCCAGATCAAAGGAGTAAATTCAGACCTTTGGATGCAAGTCTAGCAGAAAGTCCTACAACCCAGTTCAAGAAAAAGCCTGTGGAAAGTTAACAACAAGTAAATCAACTCTTTCAGCAACTCTTCTTACTAAGAGACTAAAGCAGAACGATCAACGATCAACCTAAATGATTTGAAATCAGGGGGAGATACTCATCAGGAGGAGCATTCAAAACAGATCAAGATTTTAACGAGTCAATAGAAGACTTGTGGCCATCCAAGGGGGAGTGTTGTAAAGGTGAATGGATGGCTGGCCAATAACCCATTCATTTTCTTTTACTATGCTGCTTGTGACTTGCTTCTATATAAGCAAGCCTTATGAAACACAACAAAGATAGATGAATGTGAAGGGTTCACGGGAAAGAAAGAGAGGAAGGAAGGAAGAGGAAGAGAGAGAAGGAAGAGGAAGAGAGAAAATAGAAGAAGATAATAGGAGATAATAGAGAGAGTTATCTTTGTACTCCTATTATTCTAAATTATAATGAAAGCACCACTGCTGCCCCGAGGACGTACTCCAGTCACACTGACTGTAGAGGAACCTCGTAAAATTTGTGTCTTGTTTCATTTATTCCACTGCACCCACAGTCGATTTTACAACAATCATTGCATTTTCTGTTTTGGCATATTTATGTGCATGGTGTTGGTTTAAAGCCCATGTCACAAGTTCTATTTATTTAAAGCAATTTATTTATAGTGGGTAGAATTATTACCCTTTGCTTTAAAGCTTTGATATTTATGTGAATGGTGCTGAATCAAAGCCCTTGTCACAAGCTTTATTTACTTTAAAGCAATTTATTTACCATGGACGGTTTTACCGCCTATTGCTTTAAGTTTTGATGGTGCTGAATTAAAGCCCTTGTCACAAATTTTATTTACTTAAATGCAATTTATTCATTATGGCTGGAATTACCGTCTATTGCTTTAATTTATTTATTGTACTTATCTTTTGTTACTATGAGTATATACAGGACCTGAAGTTCCTTGATCAGATCAGAACCTGCAGTTTTTTGATCCTCATCATATAAAATGATTGGACCCGAAGTTCCATCATACAAAAGGATCTAGCATGAAGTCCCTTGATCCTGAAGATCAGGACATGAAGTTCCTAGATGAGTACCATAAGTTTGAAGTGCCGCAGTGCTTTAACTTAATTGTAATAAAAGCCATAAGAGTCTCAGTTTACAGACTATTAAATAAGGACCAGAAGTTCCTTATGTCCATACTCAAAATGGTTTAGCAGAAGCCTTTATTAAGCGAATGAAATCAATTACCAACGCTCTGCTCATGAAAATGAAATTGCCAATTTTCTACATGGGAACATGTAAACTTTACATGATGCATTATTAATTCGGTTGAGACATGTTACCAACCATCAATACTTCTCAGTACAACTCGTGTTTGGAAACCAGCCAAGCATTATACTTTCATGAGTTTTTGGTTGTGTTGTCTATGTGCCTGCAAGATTGCCACAACGTACTGAAATGAGGTATCATCGTAGATTAGGCATTGATGTTGAGCACCATCTATCATTCAATATTTGGAACCCTTGACTGGGGATATGTCTACCGCATGATTTGCGGACTATGATTTTGATAAGACAGTTTTCCCGTCATTAGGGGGAGAAAATAACATTGTTCCAAAAGAACGATGAGAAAATATCATTCCAGAAGAATGATAAGAAAAGACCGTTCCAGAAGAACGAAGAGAATTTGTCTTATTTTGATTCACGAAGCAATCAACATGAAAATGAAGTAAGAATAATTGAATGATGCAACGATATATCAATAAAATGCCAGATGCATTTAATGATGCAAGAAAGTGATGAAAACACATAGATTTGCTGCAAATGTGCCTACAAGAATTAGCGAGGCAGTAAATGATTTCTCTGTTACACGCCTGAAGCGTGGCAGACTTTTAGACTCAAAAGGTTTAGTTATTTGAAAGAAGAAGAATATGGCACTACTAAACTATTGCATGCCAGAAGCATGACAGTTGTCACATGGATATACGTCCCAGATATGACAATCCGCGGACATGGGAATGTTGATGTCTCATGCATATAGCATGATAGACGTATAGGTTCCAATGACTCAACTCCCAAAAGTGGAGGTTAAAATCTAAGCTCCATAACACTCAAAATGAGGTTATGATTCGAATTCTCTAAATTACGACTATCCTGGAAGAGATAGTGCCATGCCCTTGAAGAGGCAATGGATATCCAAAAGAAATGAAAAGCTTTTATGCATGCGCATGCACATGAGAATATGGGATCACGGATTGATGATAACCAATGGTAATTTTGGTTTTTACAAGTAGCTACTAAATTCATCAATGAGCTGTATTAATATTGAGTCACGCTCTTTTGTTCGTCGACAAAAAGGAAAATTATTGGCCAAAAAAATGGAGAAAGGCAATTCCATTACAATTTTGTAAGAACGTGGAAAAATTGACCTATATATTTGAATGTAATACAAATAGCCAAAGGATGTTGAACCAATGAGATTATATATGGGCATTTGTAATACAGTGTAATACACTTACATGATATGACACAAGGTTGTAAACGAGTTCATATAAATGGAGAATTATATATGAAGGGTTGTGAGTCACCCACATCATATCTCCATAAGTAAATCCCTCAAATATACATGGGAGCAAATTGCTCTGTATAAATTCCAAAGGAAAATGTGTCATGAAGTGTAGAAAATCTCTGAAGGATTCAAATTGCTTGAAGTAAGCCCCCGAAGGGTAAAGCATAAATTATGAACTCAATATCAATGGATGATATAAATTGCCTTAGTGAGTACTATCATTATGATATTGTTGCAACATACTAAAATCTCTTGCAAGAGTCAATGACATTAAATTATAACTCTTGAAGAGTTGATGATATTAAATTGGGACTCTTGAAGAGTCTAGAAAAATTATAAAGTGTTGAAGGAATTATTGTCTCGAGCTGCAGATCGAACAATCTACCAACACGAATCTTATCCATGATATTTATGATATTAAAAGAACCATATGGATTGAAGATTATGAGTTGAATACTCATATGATGAAGACACTAAGAATAATCATTTATCTTCGTGAGGGTAAAGATAAATTAATATTTGGTCCAGAAGTACCACATCTTAGTGAAGTATATGCTTTATTGTATTTGGCACAATACATTGAATGAAATAAAGCTTATTTATTAATATCTCCAAGAAATTACAGATATATACATACACATGAGTTAAAACAAACAAACAAGATGGAGCCTTCACAAAGGTTACTCATGTGCAGCCTCAGTACTCGAAAGTACCCCAGAAGGGGGAGGCACTGGAGATTGATCATGTGGCACCCCAGTACTTAGCAAAACACCAGAAGGGGAAGGCATCAGTTGCTTTCGGAATCTAGCAACGAACCTTTGGTGATCACTTTGAATCCAACTTTCGGATTCTTGCAGTTGGTCGAGCTTTCTTTTCATGCTCGTAGAGTAACTATTTGCAAGCACGTGTAACACCCTATTCTCGTGCTTGAGCCCTCTGATCTCTTGTTTAAGACTTGCCACCTCCGCCATCAATGATTTAATTTGGCGAGTTTGAGCAAGTAGGCGTTGGCCCATATTGGACACAGAGCCAGCACACTGAACACTGAGAGCCAAGGAGTCTTGAACGGCCGACTCTTCAGACCGTTCTGAAAGGATCTTGTTATCCCTTGGAGTGAGAAGATTCCTAGCTACCACAGTAGCAGTTATGTTATTCTTCATCACAGAGTCCCCAACCGTAAGAGGACCATTAGAAGATGAGAAGGACGGGCGCCATATATTATCCTGACCATGCTCATCTGTATCACTCCTAAGACTCAAATCTAAGCAAATGTTAGATGGGCAAGTCATTTTTCAGAAATGATGAAGGAAAAACAGAGGTCAAATAAAATTTCAGAAGTGCAAGATAGAGGAAATTTCTACAGGCAGCAACTTTCTGAGCATACTCTTGAACACAATTGATGTCTCTATAAAAGAAGAGGCAGCAGAGCCACTTGTTCAAAGATCGAAGAGGCACCGCTCTCCGAATTTCAAAAGCCAGATTTTCCTGAATAAAGTTCGTTGGCATTTTTCAGACGTAATCCCAACTTTTTCAGATGTCGCGTGCAATTTTGTCAAAGATCTCTGACAAAGTTGAAAACGCGTAAATCTTACTGTTCTATTTACACCACAGTTGCTGACAAGAGTAAAAGCACAGCACCACCACTTGCTATTGAGAAATCTCTATATATGTCGACCTCTGTTCTCCATAACAAGGCAGACCTGCAACACTGCAAGAATACCTAACTCTTCCTCATCTCCGAGAATGCATCTTCAACATAGCATCTCGAAATACTCAGTTTTCTTCCTCTCCGAGAATACTTCTTCAAACATGTCACACCAGAGCAAGATTATCACATATCTTCAGGGACCAGAGCAAGATTATCTCATATCATGCAATCTCCCTGTCCTTTCCTTTGTCCATGTTCTTGCCTGCAAAGACAAGGATAAGGAAATCAATATGTCGGAACCTCCACTCAAACTCCCGGTAAGGAACCGATTGCCTGGAACCTTTCCTGATTGCTTACCTAGTATTGCTCTCGAGTAGTCATCTTCAACGGTTGGAGTTGGGTCTCCAGTCACCAAGAAGTGATGAACCATCCAAATGCAAAGGTTTGCATTCCACTTCTGCACCAGGGGACAAATCCTACAAGAGAAGATGCCACATATGCATAGGGGGGAAAGCAGTGAAAATACTACTTAAGCAAAAGGAGCAAGTAAGGAAAGTGAAAATGATGCATTGAAGCATGGGGAGACAAGTGCAATGAACATATGCTGATTCATCCCCAACTAAGCCGAAGATCACTTGTCACGTGCAGCTCCTCATGGTCCAATTTCATTCAAGATCAAGCTTCGAAGGTCCTTAAAGAAATTACAAGTCCGATTCAAGATCAAGTGTCCACCACACTTGAATCAAATCTGCTCCAGATCAAAGGAGTAAATTCAGACCTTTGGATGCAAGTCTAGCAGAAAGTCCTACAACCCAGTTCAAGAAAAAGCCTGTGGAAAGTTAACAACAAGTAAATCAACTCTTTCAGCAACTCTTCTTACTAAGAGACTAAAGCAGAACGATCAACGATCAACCTAAATGATTTGAAATCAGGGGGAGATACTCATCAGGAGGAGCATTCAAAACAGATCAAGATTTTAACGAGTCAATAGAAGACTTGTGGCCATCCAAGGGGGAGTGTTGTAAAGGTGAATGGATGGCTGGCCAATAACCCATTCATTTTCTTTTACTATGCTGCTTGTGACTTGCTTCTATATAAGCAAGCCTTATGAAACACAACAAAGATAGATGAATGTGAAGGGTTCACGGGAAAGAAAGAGAGGAAGGAAGGAAGAGGAAGAGAGAGAAGGAAGAGGAAGAGAGAAAATAGAAGAAGATAAGAGGAGATAATAGAGAGAGTTATCTTTGTACTCCTATTATTCTAAATTATAATGAAAGCACCACTGCTGCCCCGAGGACGTACTCCAGTCACACTGACTGTAGAGGAACCTCGTAAAATTTGTGTCTTGTTTCATTTATTCCACTGCACCCACAGTCGATTTTACAACAATTGAGAACTTATTTACTTTCTTAATTGTTGAACGGATGCAATTGAGGACATAGCGATCCTGTATTGATTAGATGATGACAGATTTATCATTTGAAGTTTGAGATTTTTTTTTTTTTTCCAGTACAAGCAATATTCTAAGAAGGAGACGGTTTAAAATTTAATTTGAGAGGTAGTGGGTTTAAAATAAAGTCTTGAAATTTGAATATTTCGGCTATTTCCCAAGTCTTTTGATTTTTTATATACTCATCTTTTGTTAATGTCCTTTTTTTTTTATGTATATCTCACTCACACCACAAATGTTTTCCATCGAAGCGATATTGGGAGGACTACTTGAATGCATGACCTGGAAAATGTTCATAACCTCAATACAATCTTTGACTCTCTAAGACCATTAATTAAGTCATTAGATTATGTTGTTGTGACACTGAACTTGATCTATAAAATCATTCTCTCAATTTAGCGTTTAAGTATTTTTTGAAAGAAATTTAGAGCTGATATGATCTATGTAATTTCTCCCTGAATGTGTAAATTGATATTTATGTCCTTGTTGGCAAAGTGACGTGGATGTATTATTCAGCGTTTATTTTATTTTTCCTAGTAGCGTAATTAAATAGTACTCGTCGTTACGATCGCGTGAGGGCGAGTTAGACCCGAATCGGAGTTGTAACGAAAAAATTACGCTCAGTCAAAGTACATTAATAGCGAGTAGAATTGTAGATGCGTGCGTGTTAATTATTCAATGTGGGAAACACTGTTTTTAACAAGGGGATAGATTTTTTGAGTACTTTTACAATGCAAATCTGAAAAGCCCTATCTTCTCTTCTTTTTAAATTGGACATGTGTCCCCCATTTCACTCACAACCAATCATTTTCCATCATTTCACTCTTCACCAATCAACATTTGTCCACAATTCCCTCACCAATCAGAGAACCCACGCCTCACACCTCTCCCCCAATCACAGACTACTCCCTCGCTCTCTCAGTCTCTCTCTTCTCATTCTCTGTCACCGAAACTCTCCATTTCCCTACAACCCTCTAGAATGACGTCAAAACTTTACAAATCGAACTCCATATCACATTCATCGTGTTCCTCTCATCATCACAAATCCAGTCATACCAACCGATCACAAAATGACGAGTTTTAACCCATCAACTCGGAAGGTCCGACTTCGTGAGTTTTCCCTCCGACAAGTTTCAGGCTGAGTTACAAGATTTTAGGACATGGGGAAGCTTCTACACAACTCCCTAAGATCTCTAGACTAAGTTTGGAATCAAGTCGACGTCGAAACAAGCGAGTTCGAGGAGTTGAGTTTTAGGGCGAGACTTTCGAAGCATTTTCAAGCCTCTTCTCGTCCATCTTTGGACTTCCAAAAGGTATAGACTTGTTCTACTCCTCAAAAGCTTCATTTCCATATAAATTTCATAAAAAAATGGTTGAGAAATGAACAAGTTATGAAGATTTGAATTTTTCCCCAGAAATCGGCGAAGTTTTCCAGTTCCCAGCGAAACCAAACGGTGGCGACCAATGAAGGTCTGGTTTCGCCAGGAACTAAATAACTTCGCCTGTTTCTGGGGAAAAATTCAAATCTTCATAACTTGCTCATTTCTCAACCATTTTTTTATGAAATTTATATGGAAATGAAGCTCTTGAGGAGTAGAACAAGTCTATACCTTTTGGAGGTCCAAAGATGGATGGGAAGAGGCATGAAAATGCCTCGAAAGTTTCGGCCTAAAACTCAACTTCTCAAACTCGCTTGTTTCGACGTCGACTCGACTCCAAACTTAGTCTAGGGACCCTAGGGAGTTGTGTAAAAGCTTCCCCACATCCTAAAACCTTGTAACTCAGCCTGAAACTCGTCGGAGGGAAAACTCACCTAGTCAGACCAACCTTCCGCATTGACAGGTTAAAACTCATCCATTTCGTGATCAGTTGGTACGACTGGATTCGTGATGATGAGAGGAACATGATGAAGGTGATTTGGAGTTCGATTTATGAAGTTTTGACATCGTTTTAGAAGGTTGCAGGGAAAATGAGAGTTTCGGTGAGAGAAAATGAGAAGAAAGAGAGAATGAGGGAGCAATCTTTGATTATGGGAGAGGTGTGAGGAGTGGGTTCTCTGGTTGGTGAGGGAATTGTGGAGAGATGTTGATTGGTGAATAGTGAAATGAAGGAAAATGATTGGTTGTGAGTGAAATGGGGGACACAGGTTCAATTTAAAAAGAAGAGAAGATAAGGTTTTTCATATTTGCACCGTAAAAGTACTCAAAAAATCTATCCCCTTACCAAAAACAGTGTTTCCAACACTGAATAATTAACATGCACCCATGTACAATTTTACCCCGCAGTTAATGTACTTTGACTGAGCATAACTTTTTCGTTACAGCTCCAATTCGAGTCTACCTCGTGCTCACGCGATCGTAACGACGAGTACTATTTAATTAAGACTAGGAAAAATAAAATAAACGTTGAATAATACATCCACGTCACTTTACCAACAAGGGTATAAATGTCAATTTACACTGCCGGGGAGAAATTACATAGAAAATAGGGACGGGTCATCACAATCTATCCCTCTTAAGAAAATTTCATCCTCGAAATTTCAACACTACTACAGATCATAATCAAAGCACAAGCATGGATAAAGATTTCATATACATTCCTCTATCTCCCAAGTAGTTTCCTCAACATAGTGGTTTCTGCATAAGACTTTCACTATACAAACGATCTTGTTCCTAAGAACTTTGTCTTTCTAGTCAATAATCGTCACTGGAACCTCATCATAAGTCAAATCTGGATTAATCTTTAGTCAAATTTGGATTAATCTTTAACGACTGAAGAGGAATCACATGTGACATATCAGAGACGTATCTCTGTATTATCAACATGTGGAACATATTATGCACTCTCAACAACTCTAGGGGGTAGATAAAGTCGATAAGCAACTTCACCAACTTGCTCAATGATCTGGTATACGGTGGCGGACGGCGGCGACTGACGAAGGTCCACCGGAGAAGACGACGAATATTCCATCAAAGTTGACGGAATATTCTAACGGCATCAGGTAACGCCGTTAAACTCTGTTAATTGTTTAACGGAATATTCCGTCAAGTCTAAATATTCCTGATGTATGTTAGCCACTGACTTGTGCATGGGGGCACGTGTGTTTGTGGGCTAGCCTGCGAGTGGTTGACACGTGCGGGTTCGTGTCATCGTGTAGATCATTTTCGTATATTTAAACCTTCTGTTTGAGCAAAGTATGAGAGATTTGCCTAGCCTTTTTTAATATGTCATATTTAATTTATTAGTTTAGTTATTTCACATATAGGTGAAAATTATCCAAATGACGTACGAGGTCAAGCGAGGTTAGGATGCTACAATCCGACCACGTATCAGTGAGTGGACATTTGTTTTCATATATATTATATATAAACTTTATAGTTTCCACAAATGCTTTTGAATGGATTTATGCATATCATGCCACTGTTGTTTTTAGATTGATATTACGCCTATTACGCCATGATTATGCCATGATTAAAGAATGTTATAAGAAACGTTATAATGCTATGGAACACTAAAACAACCTTACGGGATACACATGCAAGGTTGTATTGTTGACTAGAATTATTGAATGGTTATAACATGTTAATATTTATGTAGTCTGCTCATCATTGCTGCACTCCGATGTTAGTGCTCACCCGGGGCCAAGGCTAGTCTTTCACATATATGTTCACCTCTACATTGCACGCTCGCCTTGGATCCAAGTAAGTGTCAGTCCTGTCTTACAAGTTGTATTAGGCAACTCCGACTCGTAGGTGACCGCGATTATCGTTTGTCTTTACGTGATTGTAACACTATAGCGTACTTATATATTGCACCACAGTCCTCTTCATGTCAGAAACTATATGCATGAACTCGTGTGCTAGCGTAGATTGATGAGCAACCTGTTTTCATTATGCTATTGTTATGATATCGTAGTTTGGCCTATTTCTAACATTATTATTATTAGTGAGATAGTTATGGCATTATTTTTATTTACTGTTGTTTTCATACTTATACATAGTATGATTTTTCTAGAAACTATACATGTTTTACAGCGAGGGATTAGTATGTTCGGAAAATAAATGTGTTTTATAAACCTTTGTTTTTGTGCCCACTAACCTTTTTATTTTTCGCCCCTCCATGTCTTAGATAGCTGAATTATCCGTGGCATATGAGGAAACTCTGGCGGATTCTAACATATCTAAATAAATGTAGGGTCTTTTCCTGGTTATGTACTAAGCATTATAATTAATTCTGATTGCACTCTTTTGTTACCTATTCTCTAAGTAATTGTACTCTATGGGTTCTACCCACTACTGCACACTCACTTTTCTTAGTTTAATTAAGTTCTAGTTTTGGGTTTTAATTTATTCACATTTTTACATCACTTACACTTTTGATTACGTCACATTCGAGTGACAACCAGCACACCTCGACTCCGGTCGGAGTGTGTCAATTTTTTTTTCTTATTATTTACTAAAATGGTAAATCTTCAAATGGAATAGGCTAGTAATTGTATTAAATACATGTAAGTATTGTAGTCAAATTTCATATCTTCGTTTCTTATAGCAATATTATGTTTCTCTTAACAAATTGATATATTATATTATATTATTATAAATAAATAAAACTTGCATGAAATTGAAATACTCATATGATAATCAATGACAAGTTCGTAATATCAACAATTTCACATTTTAATATTTAATTTGCATGCATATATAAACACTATTTTACGATTAAGAAATATGAATGTTAATGCAAAAAAAACGTACACACTGTCTTAAATCGCCTAAATAATTTAATAGAGAGTAAAAAAGAAAATTACCAACTCCCAAACAATTTTTAACCTTTTTTAGTATCATTTTGTTAATTTTTTTTTAACAAAGTGACTTATTTTGACTAACGAGTTGATAAAAATCTTTTTACTAATTAATATAATATTCATTGTTAACCAAAATCCTATATAATTATCAGTTTAACCATCTAATTAAAATAAAATATGGATAAAAAATATAAAGTAGAAATGTAATTTTACGCAACAAATTTTGTTGTTTTTTTTTTCAAAACCTCATCTACATGTAATCATAATATATCTCTAATTAAAAATTAAAAAATAAAAAATAAATTTTACACTCTCATATTCTCTATTGTTCTCTTCCTCTTTCATTCTATTTGAAAAAACAAAAATAAAAAATTTTCTCAGACACTGTGCGCGCGCGTATGCTACTGTTAATTAAACCCCTTGTTTGTCCTAATCAAAGTCAAAGAAATTCAATTTATTTTCTTATTTAATTTTTCCAAAACCAAAATTAAATACGAAAATGTGTAGAAAATCATTCGCGAGAAATACATCCCGACAGGCAACGCAGCCGTACGGAGTCGGAGATCCTAAGAGTGGATGGTCCGCCGACGCTTCGAATCTCCGACGCTTCGAATCCCCAAAATCCAAAAACCCCTCAGCTAAATAATCGATACGCGTCATGTTCTTGTCCATCCAATCTCCTCCGATGGATCGCCGCAATTCGATTCCGATATTTATCCTAATCGTATCACTGATCGCCTGTTTTCTCATCCGAAACGCCGACGTTTCGGATCTCATCGACTTCCAGATTATCGGTCCGCCTCGGAGCTATGACGGCGCCGTTTTGAACTCGGTCAGCAGCAGCCAGTTGGAGCTTCCGGTGTTTTACCAGACTAGAGACGGCGACGTTTTGAACTGGGAGAGCGGGGAGAGCAGGGCATTGCAGCCGTTGGGGTCGCAGCAGAAGGAGCTCGAAGTCGTCTCTCGCTCTCCAAGCCGAAGACTTCACTCCCATACGTCAGTTGACTCAGTTCCTTCCTTTCAATTGCTTAAATTCCTTTTTTTTTTAATTAGTTCATATTAATTTCGATTCGATTAATTGAATATTTTGTTAGGTCGATATTAATTATGAATTCGATTCGAAGTTTGAATTTTTTTTGGGTCAATGTTGATTTGAATTTCGATTTGAAGTTTGAATTTTTCTGGGTTAATGTGGATAGGGAGGATGAGCCTAGAACTGCATTAGTTGCTCTACTGGATGGAACAATACAATTAGTGGATAGAAATTTGATGGGAGTAAGATGGGCGTTTGATTCGGGGCCGCCAATTTACAGTTCCTATCAGGCTCAAAGCAGTAGTGGGTACTTCATATATTGTGGTGATGACTGGGACTTGTACGAGCACAGCGATCATTTTGGTCGACGGGTATGTCATCGAAATGCCACTGTGTTTTGTTTATTATTGCATTTTTTTCGTTTATGATTAAATCGGCGTTGCTCTGAATTAATTGATATTATCATTTGGATGTGATTGTATAGTTGTGAGATTTGTCTTAGGATTGTTGCATCTAGTTTGTTTTAACAATGAAATGGCAAAGTTGGTGACTTTGGTAATGCAATTTAAGATTCACGAGGCCTGCAGTGGAGTCCGTGGAATCTTTGATGAATGTTACCTAATTGCAGTTTTGTGGGTGTAATTAGTCCATTTTTTTTGGTGTTTATGTTATGTTACCGTAAGCTTCGTTTTATTGATAATACAAATGGGGTGCCTAACTATCTTTCCATATCTAAATAGACAATTGCATCTTGGTTTTCTGTTGTTTTATGTATAAGTGTTGTTGGAGAGACAAAATTACTACTGCCTTTGATTCCTCATTTTTCTTGCATTCGGGGCTCATAGCTGCAAGATGTTCCCTACCAAGTTAAAGTTTCTGGATTATGACACATACTAAATATGATCATTCCCAAAAAAGCACCTTTTGCTGCTTACAAGATGATGATGTGGATACTGTGTAGAAGTTTATTTATATCCGAGTGTTTGTTGCTTGTAGAAACTGTGACCTTTTTATGGGAAAGGGGGATGGGTTGTCATTGCTTTTTATACACTGATCATTGACTTGCATGTACTTGCAGAAAATTCCATCGACTATTGCTGAGTATGTGGATAAAAAAACGCCTAAGGTGGAGGAGGATGGATCAGTTACACTTGGACATAAGAAGGTCACTTTCTTTGAGGTTGGTCTTTTTACCGGAAAGGTATACCGCTCATACACTCTATCCGAAGATCATGTTAGAGATCGAAAGAAGTTTGTCAAGCCCAGTTTGATAAATGGAAATGCTGGTGAGCCGCGAATAGTATTCTTCAGAATAGATTATTACTTGGTGTCTTACCATCCGTATTCAGAGGAAGTATCTTGGAATATGACAATTGCTGAAATCAGGGCTGCTATCCCTTGCAAAGATATTGAGAATCTGATTCGTGGTTCTAAAACTGGCAGTCAGATTGCATTACCGTTTGACTGTCAGTCAAAAGCACTTGTTAAGCGCGAGCGAGATCATGGATCATTAGAGCATCAACGGGCAGAAACTGTGGTAAAAAAGTCTGCTTCAGATCTGGTTGTTCCTTTGAACAAAAAAGATCTGGTTGTTCCTTCAAAGCCTGAGGTTCACAATATGTTTCTTCATTGGTCAAAAGCATTTGCTCTCGCGTTTTTGTTTGTAATCCTCATGGGCTTTGTTGTTTACCACTTTGTTTTTCTGGTTAATGGTCAAAAGCCTGATCCGAAAGCTTCACCGTCCAAGAGGAAGAAGAGTAGGAAATTGGGAAAAAATGGAATTGTTGAAAGAAAAGAGGAAAGTGTATTATCTCAAGATGAGGAAGCTTTAACACACACCGAAGGTGATAACAAGATATTGCCATTTCTTAACAAACTCTTTGATGGTGGTACTAATGGTCGCAGGATTGGTAAACTAGTGATTTCAAGTACAGAAATTTCTAAGGGAAGTAATGGTACCATTGTCCTAGAGGGAGTTTATGAAGGTCGACCTGTTGCTGTAAAACGCCTTGTATTAGCCCATCATGACATGGCCTTTAAAGAGATTCAGAATCTTATTGCATCTGACCGACACCCAAACATAGTAAGATGGTATGGAGTGGACTATGATAAAGATTTTGTCTATATCTCTCTGGAGCGTTGTATTTGCAACTTGGATGATTTGATACAAATTTGCCCAAATTCCTCTCAAAATCCAGTAGCTGGAGAAGAAGATGCAAAACGAGTTCTGATTGAAAACGAAGTTCGCTTGAAGTCATTGAAGAATATTATGTCAGATGTTAATTTGTGGAAAATAGATGGCTTTCCGTCGCTTCTACTATTGAAATTAATGAGGTTGGTTAAAAATTCCACTATTGGGTACGATCTTTACCAAGGGATAATAACCAATCTCTTGGTACTAGGTGGTTTTCAACAATTGACAGTGGTTATTGTTACGTCAATTGATGTGTTATTAGATTGGTTTAGCATCTTATTGACCTTTTACGTTTGTCCGTAACACAGGGATGTGGTTTCTGGTCTTGTGCATTTGCATGAAATGGGGATCATTCATCGCGACTTAAAGCCTCAAAATGTTTTGTTGATTAAGGAAAGAACCTTATGTGCAAAGCTTTCCGACATGGGTATTAGCAAGCGCCTTATCGGGGACATGTCTTCTTTGGGTCATCTTGCTACTGGAAAGTACTCTTTCCCTGTCTACTTACAAACTTTAAACACCCTACCTATGATATTCTCATCAATTCTAGTACAAGTTCATCTTCAAAATCTGAATTACAAATCTTAAATGTTAGTTACTTGATTGCAGGTTGTGGCAGTTCGGGTTGGCAAGCGCCTGAACAGCTTCTCCACGGGCGGCAAACACGTGCAGTGGATATGTTTAGTTTAGGTTGTCTCCTATTTTATTGCATCACAGGTGGTAGACATCCATTCGGTGATCAGCTTGAACGTGATATAAATATTGTAAAGAACCAAATGGATCTCTTCTTGGTAGAGCATATTCCTGAAGCTGTAGATCTTATATCTCGTTTATTAAACCCCGACCCGGAGATAAGGTAAGAGTATTAGTTTCTCTTAATGAATTTTTAGGAAGAAGTATATAGCACCACTGGAAGGAATTTTTTTTTAGCCATATTTAATCAAAGACATGTTGAAATGTTCGTTTACTAAAATATTCTTGATTTGTTTCCAGGCCAAAGGTATCGGAAGTGCTGCTCCATCCTCTTTTTTGGAACTCCGAGACAAGACTCTCGTTTCTTCGCGACTCCAGTGATAGGGTAGAATTGGAAGATAGAGAGGCTAACTCTGGTGTTTTGAGAGCGCTAGAAAGTATTGCACCCATCGCTTTGGGTGGGAAGTGGGATGAAAAGATGGAGCCTGCATTTCTCACAAACATCGGTAATTACAGGCGGTACAAGTTTGACAGTGTTCGAGACTTATTGCGAGTCATTCGAAACAAATCAAATCACTACAGAGAGCTTCCAAATCAAATTCAGGTTTTTTTTCCATCTTCAGTTTCCTCTCCTGCTTAAGCTTTCTATGTGCGTGAACCGGCGATGTTTACTCTCTTCTTTTCCGGCCACTTTATCAGGAACTCGTCGGACCAGTTCCAGAAGGATTCGATTTCTACTTTGCAAGTCGGTTCCCGAGACTTCTGATTGAAGTATACAAAGTTGTGTGCCAAAACTGTAGAGAAGAAGAATGCTTCGGAAAGTATTTCAAAAGCAATGCAGATTAACGCTTGTGGTAATGTATTAATGTTCCATATTTACTATTTGTCTACGTGTAAATGCAGCTGTAAATAATATTAAATATATTATTATGTATATCATTCTCCTTAAATAATTTAAGGATAGCTTCCTACTGAATGAATAAAGTTTAGAAACACGTCTCATCCCAGCTGTTGTTTCCCCTTCCCCCAAACTCTTGAGAAATTTTTCGATGTACCGTCACACGGTCACGTGATTTATGTGTTACTAATTTTTACATGCTTTATTGCATGTTACTCGTGTTGTTGATTTATATTATAAAACGTAGATGAGTAAAACTCAACTTTTTGGTCCACCTCCAAATTTTTTGGGTCGGAGTTTCACTTGTTAAACCACGTTGGATGAAATTGGATTTGACTTTGTTTCGCTTCTCTCCCAAGGAGGAATTCTTATATTTATGTCGATTACAGTCTGGCATACGTACATGAATAACTAACTACTCATTAAAAATAGGAGGAAAAAATTTATGCTCGCATTTCAAATTGTGATTAGCGTCGGATAATTTCATGTTTGTATAAAATAAGAGCAAGGTAGATTTCATGTCATTCTGCATATATTTGTATACTTTTAACTTTGCCAAAGAGCTTTGCCCAAGCATTCCCATAAGAGTAATGTAGCATGAAAGATATATAATGACATGAGTTATACACACATGCTTCTAAGTATCGCAGCGGGACTGTAGTTTAGATGGTTTAGAGCATTCATCTCATGCACGTGAGCTCCTAAGCTCGATTTCCACTCCCAAATATCGCTTGTATTAAGAACTTATTTGTATCAGACGAGCCCTCATGAAGTCCTACTTGGAGTTAAATGGTTCTGATCAGGCAGGATTACCATTATCAAAAGTCGGACTTGAAGATGATTGATCAAGGTGTCTTCTTTTCGAGCTAGACATCGCTTCATCATCCGCGCTTCTATTTGATAACCTCTCCATTCGTCTTCTTTTCGACCGGCTTTTCACTTCCTCTTCCTTCTCATCAACAAATGTGAGAAATGTTTGAACGCGTGCGGACGTGGAGCCACCAGTAGAGACCAGTTCCTCGGTGTAGTGCCTGCTGAACTGGCGCAGCATAATACAGAAATATATAGCGAGTGCAAGTAAGCAAGCTGCACCACAAATAATAAAGAGGCCCCTGAAGCTTTTGAGTTGAAGCCTGTCGACTTGCAGCTTTCCACCATTTGAGGCACAAGGAGTTCTCATAAGCCATTTATCATAGATCCTTTGTAGATCCCCGTTCTCCGACAGCTTCAGAAGTGCAGTAGACAGGTCCACCGCTAAAGGCGAGTCCCTCGCAAAAGCCTGATTTGAAATGAACAATGCATTCTTGTCAGATCGTGTAAACTGTATCAACGAATACTTGTTTGAATGTCTATAGATTGACAATTTGATAACGCAACATGTCAGACTATCTAAAAGAGAAACTCACAAATCCCCAACCGGTTTTGGTGAACTCTTGACCCACAACACTGAATTCACATCTGCTTGCGAGGAATAGCTCAATGAATGCACGCTCGTCAATCACTGCAGTGACACCACCTTTATGGGGACCATCTTTCAAGGCTTTGGCATAGTCTTCTGGCGTGATAAGAGGAACGAGTCTGGACTCGTCAACGTTGAGTTCATCAATTAGATAATTCCGGGCAAATGAACCCTGCTGGTAGCCAATGGGATCGTTGCTTGAAAGCAAATCTTCAAGGCCTTTGATAGAGGAAGAAAGCCTTTGCACTGTAAGGATTGAGGTCAAACTTGCAGTGTAGCTTGAGTTGATTATAAGAACAACAAACAGCCATATAATTAGAACTAAGCGACCGAGGGTGCTAACTGTATTTTCTCCTGCACAAGATCCCAATCAGAAAAAAAGAAGAAGAAAAAAGAGTAGATTAGCATTGCTGAAGCTGCAATTTATCCATGGTTGCTAAGAGATGTACCGAATTAGTTCAAATTTACTTACTATGTGCAAAGAACCAAGTCGAAAAGCTAAACCTGCAGAAAGGAAGCACGGATTGTTAGTGATTTTGGGATTACATCAAGAAGATAAAATTCGTAACACGAGTAGCTCTACAAAGAGATACGATGAGAAAATGACACCAAGTATTAGACGACAGGATATAGTTCTTAATTACTTACCACAGAATCGTGACAAGTTGTCTTTTAGGAGGCCCCCGAAATTCATCATTCTGCCTATGCTCTAAAATCCAAACAACTGTTCCAACAATGAGAAAGAAGGCGGCTGTGACGCCCCACATTAGTGGACTGAATGGCCTCAGGAAAGCCCAAGGATTTGAATTCAATGTTGGCTTAACAGATGCAACTACTACTAGCCCAGATTCGATATATGGCTGCGTAAAATCCGCCATCCTTGTTCGGTTGGTGGTGATTGCAATGTCACTTATTGCTCCATCGAATTCCTATATGTAACAAGATACGAGAAAATCAGAAAAACATTTACCTTCTGAGGTTTTAGGAAATGTTCTGCATACAATGATACTCACACCCGTTTGGATTTTGTGCACAAGCTCAGTGACACTTGGGTTCTTATGGCCATCACCGAAGGGAATTAGTTTGTATGGGACAGCATAGGGCAACGAGTTCAATGCAGCAGTAAAAACATCTATGCAGTACCCAGTGAACATGTCATTGCCATCTGTGTATGAAACGAATTCACGAAAACTAACACGTCTTGAGACTCCAAACCTCAAGTGCCTTCCGTTGTTTGGAAACACCCAACCACGAGGCTTCTGTGTTGTTTGTCCAGGCCAAACCACACCGTACAGTTTATCACTTGAATTAGAATGATTTGGTGCCTTTGTGTAAAGTGTTTCTGGAGGCACAACTGATAATCCCGAAAAATTGGACCAATAACCAACCTTCCTAATCCCCGATCCAATCACATTTATGATCTCCAATGCAGGATGAACGAGGTCTTTTTGTGGAGTAAACATTATCTGGCCAGATACACCAGTCATATTAACCTGCAAAATGTTTTTCAAAAACAGATTGCCTCCATTAAAGATGCTCAGAGCATCAAGATTTAGCTCCCCTCCGCGAAGCTGAGTCAACCTTGAATCATTTGAGAATGAAAGGTTTCCCCCTTGATCAAAAAAGGCATTAATTGCATGAGCAAGCAACCACACAGTATCGTAGGCATAAAGACCGTAAGCATTCAACCCCATTGGGCCTTTAGATGTACGTCCACTAGTCAAGTTGCTCCACCTTGAAACAAATTTTCGCTTCAGTTCTGTCTCTGGCGTGTACATGCGCAATGTTAGAACTCCCTGCATATCATCCATCGTGCCTGAAGGGAGGGGAGAGTTGGTATCTATTAAAGTAGAAAGCCAACTGGTGGCTATCCAGACATATCCAGTTCCCATCATGCCAAGATACTTGGCCACTTCGAACACCAGAGAACCCCAACTGTCATAAGCATGAACAACAATAATCCGAGACTCTGTTAAACCCACTTTAACCAGTACATCAGTGATGCTATCCCGGTTAGAATCAAGGACCAATGGCGCCTTGTATGATATCCTGCATCGTTTCTCAGCAAGCTTATTTGATAATGCAGTAATCCCATTTCTCCCATGGTCATCGTCAACATAGAGTGCAATTACCTCTCTCCATCCGTAGTGATCAACCATATCTGCTATCGCAGCCATTTGATAAAGACCGTTTTGGACAGTTCTAACAAAGAAAGGATACTGAAGTGCTGACAGCGTGGGGTCTGTTACCGAAAATGATACTAGAGGAACTAGGAGCTCATTTGCAATATGAGATAATATATGAGCCGTGACAGCATTCAGCGGTCCAATTATCGCCATTGTGTCTTCCTCCATGAACCGTAAGGCTGCAGACAATCATAGAATAAAGAACCTTAGTTTGTTAACTTATCAATGAATCAGCGATCCTAATACCTGTATATTACAATGTAAGAGAAAATTTTAGAACTTTGAGCAAATTCGGAAGAAGTACCTTCAATAAGGCCCAGAAGTCCACTGTAATTTGAGTCCTGCATTGTAACTTTCATCTTGGTTCCACCAAGAACAGATGGATCAGAATTCACATCTTCGACTGCGGCTTCTATTGCCACTTTGGCAACTTTGCCAATAAGGGCATCGAAAGAGAAAATCGCCCCGAGTTTCACAACATCTGGTCTAGTGGAGACATTGGTGGTGCTGGCACCATTTGAGGCAAACCCACTACAGAAAATCATCAACACCAACATCCAAACTATACTCATGGCTAACTGTTCAACCATGAACCCTAAAATTTTCACCTTTCTTTGCCAAGGAAGCAAACCGACCTCCCAGAAAGTGATATAAAATAATCAACTGCAGTTCATACTCTAACACTACAAAATCGAAAAACATCGAAAAATAAGCAAGACACTAAAAAATTCATCCAATAACATGAAGAAACATAGGTGCTAAAAGAATCTGCAGATTTAAGCACAACAGCATAAGCTCCAGAAGAAGTGGATAAAACAGGGTTTAAGAAGCAGAAATTATCATTAACAAGTAGATCCAATCGTGAACACAAAAGCTAATTAATAAGTGGAAAAGCTAATGAAAGCAGCTAACAGAGGCAAAAATTGAACTAAAAAAGCAGCCTGTGAGGAAAGTGCTTACTTTGAGGGAAAAGCAAGAGCTCTCAAAAAAGAGAATTTTGATTTGTGGGGTTTACAACACGATGCATATATTAGGTACATTCAATTCAACAGTAAAAGGCAATTAAACAAAGTAAAAAAAGCAGTTAATCAAGGGAAAAAAAAACCTGAGAATATTGATTCCAAATGAAAAGACAACTAACACAGAAGCCATTAACTTAATCCAAAGAACTGGCCCAAAACACACAAACCCTTTTGGAGAAAACCCATTTCCGTCACAGTGACATCTCTGTTGCATCAAAGTTCACTCCTCAAGGCAAGAACAACTAAAACCGAAAACTTGGCCAACTGGGTTTGTATCTAAAGAACAAGAAAGGCATATAAAATGAAAAAAATAATAATAAAGGTTGGAACTTTATGCATTTTGTCAAACATTAATAGAATGTTCTGAAGATTCCCATGTATTATTGAGAGATATAATATTATGATTCGCATGCTTCTAACGTGGGGTTGGAAATTAATACCAGGTATGAAGAGAGAGACTTTGTTGGCCCTGCAGAGGTGTTGCTCCATGACATCATGATGACGACCTCTGAATCTTCAGTGGAAACAGAAATGGTGTTTGCGGATGTCCAGTTTCCTCCTTTCACATTTTAAAGTTGGGAGGTGTCTAATTCTCATCAAGAATTCTTGTTGCAAGATTCTTATCTCCGTTTTGGATGTTTCTGCCACCAAGTGATAAGTTGATAAAAAAGGTACACAAAATGTATGTACGATATGATTTGATTTGTCTTTATCTTTTGTAATTACCCTAATTAATAGGTAGAATTTTTTGAACGATACCTCAACCAAGTGACCTAATTTACAACTCTAATCATTCTGGTTTGATTACCGTCATGACTAAGATAAGAACATTACTTTTAACAAAGTAAAAACTGGATATCACAAAACCGTATAGTCATTGGTAATAAAAAATAGAATACGTTAAATTATGCGGTGACAACTAAAAGTGCTTTATAGAAAAACATGTCATATGCTTATTCAATAAAGGTTTTCAATTATTTTTATAAGAAGCACATGAATCTTGACAAAATTTTAACATGTTTTTTTATAGGGGAATACTAGCAACATTTTTACTTTTTATTTTAACCTTCTCACTTTTTCTTTTGCCATGTGGATTATACTAGCATGCAAAATTAAAAAGTTAATTCTTATTGGTTGAAAAACTAAAAATCTTAATTATACTAACAAAGGAACAATAGTGTTTGAGTTTGACAAAAAAAAAAACGAACGAACAATAGTGAGGTTTTAATATATTAAAATTTTAGTTTTGAGTGCTAATATAATACACGTGGCATGAGAAGAAGTAAGAAGGTTAAAATGAGAAGATAAGTGAAAATATTGCTGGTATTTGTCTTTATAATAAAAGCACTTCCAGCATTAACGCATATAAGTACAAGTGTTCTTTATAAAAGCAATCGCAAACGGATTAACAAGTCACACAACAAGAGAAATAAACCGTACATAACCTTCAAAAACCAATAAAAATATATACAACCAGTTACATTCAAAAATATAAACGAACGGAACTCTGGAAAGTGTTAGCTTTATGAGCAAAGGAGAGCACGCCCAGGGCACATCTTCCACTTTCTAGTACATGCTTCCTAAGACTCAGTTGGGTCTCATTCAGTAACTGTATTGGTTCAATTAATTGGCTTAACCTGGAAGCCATGGGCCATGGCCACTTGTGAATCATCGTGCATGGACCATTTCGGACACTGAGTTCAGTTGGCTGCTTACCCCGAAATGACATATAGCTCATGCACTTAATATTTTTTTATTTTATTTTAAAAGAACTTTCCACAAATATATTGCCAATTTAATGTCTAGGACTCCACTTTCACTATAGATGTGACATCTCTAAAAATCTTGAAAATTTCATAATATCCATCGCTATAGATGTGACATCTTTGAAAACCTTGAAAATTTCATGATTATCTATATGGTGCGCGTGAGCATTTTTTTTTTTAACAAAACGATATTATTTACATTAAAAGAAGAAATGTGGGTTTAATCTCATAATAGATTAGCAATAATTTGATATAAATTCGCTTTTGACGATAATTAAACCTAAGACTTCTCACTTACAAAGTAAACATGCATACCATTATATCATAGTACTAAATAACGAACATTTAACAATAAGAAAAACTAATGAAAAATGTTTGAAAACTTTGAGTTTTAACGATAATGACAAAATAAAAAGTAAAGTGAATAGTATCATGATTGACTTTTTAGTGTAAAAATGTGATTTTTTGTTAAAATAAATAGTACCATAAGTTTTTCGTTAAAGTTCTCTTAATAATAAGTATTTTCACTAGACTTGTAAATTGGGTTGGCCTGGCCCTGAGAGGTCAAGGCCCAAGGCTTACCCGGTCTTAGAGCATCTCTAGCGGTCCTTAAGGATGGACAAAATGCAGGCCAAGGGCAAGAAACATGCCCTGCAATCCTAAATTTTTTTCATTTAATATTGAATATAAACAGTATTTGACAAAAATTGACTGTACAATAAATGATGAATAGATGTGATCGGAGGATTTCCGAATCCTCCCAAAGAGAATCGGGATAGTGTCCTCATTCATTATAGTGTGATGTAATAGATGCTTAGTGGTGATACTCACTAATCATATTTGGACATGTAAAAGAGTAAAATGAACAATTGAGTACTAGACCTTTCTTCCTTCGCAGAAAACAAAAAAATCCAGAGAGAGCCTAAAACAACCACACCGGAAACTACATCGGCGATGATGGCAAGCGAAGGAGTCGATTTCTTGTCTGAAATTTTGCGGCTCTCTAGCGAATCTATCTTTGGCGGCGTTTTAGGAGGCAGATTAGGGTTGGGTTCAGTGAGATTCCTTGAATTACCGAGCTCGAAGATCTCGAGTTCGTTCAAGATTGCTCTTGTTTCCAGTTTCGTTCCTCCCCATTAACCGACTAGTTTGATAAATTTGTTCCAGTTCTCTGCCTGTCACAGCCCGTCCCGGAATTTATATATCGAGGGCGTGAAATGACGATTTTACCCTTGACGGGTACTAAGGTACGTATGAATGTGATATTATTTTGGTTCAAATATTAGTTAAGTTTTTGAAAGAATTATATATAAGTAAGTTGGAAAAATATTGAAAGGTGGATTTTGTTTATTTGGTTAGAGATTATATGGATGGTGTAGATTATTTTGGGACACCTTCACTCCCCTGCTCTCTCTCCATCCCCGTAGCTCTCTCTCTCTCCTCCCTCACGACCCTCTCTCACTCTCTCTCACCCAAAACGTACGGACGACACCCAAATCCAACCCAAACTTCATGGATCGACGTGGAAATTAGTACCATCGTGTTCGTGAGTGTCCTACGAACTCAAAGATACCATTTTCAGGTAAGAACTCCTTCGTTTTCACGTTTAAAACCCGAGGACCGAAAATGGCACTATTCATGAACTTTATGTTGGTTGATTTTTAGGACAATCCAGGCTCACAGTGAGCTTTAGGAGGTCCTAAGGAAGCTCGGGGACGTTCGTTTGGAAGTTTTGGACGTCGGGATCGTCGAGTTCGACTTTGGCCGGTTTTGCTTGAATTTTTCCGGTGAGATTTGGTTGTTTTTAGAGCCTTAAACTAGTCTATCGTGATTCTTCATGATTGGGGCTTCAATTTGATATAAAATACGAAGAAAATGGGTGAAAAACGAAGGAGAACGAAGAGTTTTAAAACTCGCCGGAAAAACCAGTCCGGCGAGCCAAGGAAGAAGGAGACGCGCGTGGGGGGCGCGTGGACCCGTGCCACCCACGGCGCGTGGGACCTCCAAATTTTTTTCTAAAATTTGTACGACGTCCGTGACATCGAGTAGGTCGAGATGGTATATTCATATACCCAAATTGAGCATCGTATGAGAAGTTATTTCGAATTATTGGTGATGTGTTTAAAATTAACGTTTTTATAGTTGTTTCGCATATAGGTGAGACGTATTCCGAGTACGACCGCATCCAGGGACGCCACGGGGGTTACGACCCGTCGACTTATTAGTGAGTGGGCAGTTTTGATTTTGTATTTACCTATATACAGTTATTTTCCCAGAAAATACTTTTTTATGAAAGTTATGAATTTAATTGCCATGCATGAAATTATTGAGATATTTAATTTGATAATTGATATATATGTACGTGAAATGACGCGGTGGACGCTCAGGTGAGTTTATTTATTTCCAGTTGAGTTAATTATTATGAATTGCATTGAAAGCTCATAACCTGCACCTAGGTGATAATGCTTATATTGTTATTCACCACACCGCACGCTCGTCTTGGATCCAAGTAGGTGGATGTCGTACAGACCATGTGAGGGTTCCGACATGCTAGTTGTACAGATCATTAGATGTGATTCCAACTAGTGGGTGACCTTAGTTATGCGCGCCAATGATTGATGAGAGAAGCACTAGAGCGTATTTATACACCTGTCATCGTACAGACTACTATATGTAGTTCCGAGTGACGTGCAGAGTTGAACCGTACAGGTCACCGAGGTGACTCCGGTTGGATTGGATGTTGAGCTTTAGAATCAGCCGTACATGACCATTGTAGGGTCTCCGGTTGATTTATTATTCACCTGATTGATATTGATACATTCTTATTATATTTTGGGGCATGGCATATCATTTCTGAGATATTATGATGATGGATATGTGTTGAGTTATGTTGTGGCGTATATATATATATGTATATATACTATTTTCTGGGAAAGTATACATGTTTTTACGGTGAGGGGTTAAAATTGTTTTAAATGAAATGTTTGGAAAGACTATTGGGTTTTACTGACCCACTCATTTTGTTTTGCGCCCCTCCAGGTTCTAGTTAGCTGTTGGTGGCTCTCGAGGTCTTATTCCGGCTTTTTGACAGACTCTCGACATGTAGGACTCACCTGAGGGTGATGTATTCTTAATTTAGTCCTACTTGACTGCACTTAAACCTATGCTCTGAATTCATGTGTCTACTTTATAACTTGTCCGGTTGTTGTAGTAGATTGTTCTGTTAGAGTTTGGTTTGAATTCCTGCTTATGTTTGTGGTTGTTTCGCTTCCGTGTCGCACTTATGGTTACGTCATACTCACGTGACAGCCAGCACACCTGGATCCTCTGGATCGGGGTGTGTCACTGCCCCATGGCTCAAATCCCACTTGCCTGCTACTGGTTGCCATGGCGGTGGACTCTCTGTTGATTTACCTTCCATTCTCTGCAATTCCCAATTGATGAGAGATTACTGAATTTTTTATTTTTCTTAAGTCTTTAATTTATTTTTAATTACAAAAAATAAACTATAAGTCCATGTCTCATAAAATGTCGTGGTAATACAGTACTACCTAATAAATTCACTAGTCCAAGAGGAAGAAGGCAAGTGGTGAACCCTATGAAGCTCGCCCAAAAGCCTGAGCAACATGCCAGACGTTGCGCCAGCAAATATGAGTATGACCCGACATCATGTAGGCGTTCCCGAGTTGACTCAGAGAGTTGAGATGAATTAGTGATATTTTGGGTGTCGGTGGTCCATAAATTGGGGAAGGGGAACGACGAGCCATGAATGAAATCGGAGAAGGGAGCGGGTCCATCTTACAGCCTAGAAAATTCAAACCTATGAGTGGGCGCGCTGGGCCTAAATTTTGGCCTTTAACGCTGGGCCTAAATTTTGGCCTTTAATCTTTTTTCATTTAATGATAAAAAGTAGTGATGTTGTTTGGAATTAAACTTATGACCTTTAGGTTTTATTAATTTTCAATTGCAATTTGAACTAATTAAGGTATTAATTTTCAATTGCAATTTTGAGTCGTTTTCCGGCCAAACCATGGCTAGTTAGCAGTTGAGAAATGTATCATTCTCTTCGTCTCGTCGAGAAGTATGATTTTCGTTTTTGAATCACTCGATTTTGTTGAGTATTGAATAAGTTATGAACGTTTAAAATTTACCCAGTTTGCGCGCGAGTTTTCCAGCTTTCCCACGGACTAGTCACATTTCAGGCTATTTTTCGGCCATCTCCAGCAACCATTGGGCTTCCAAATAGGTATAATCTTGTTCTACGCTTTCCTATCTTTATTCTGATATATTATGGGTCGAATTTGGTTAAAAAACAATTGAGTTACGAAGTTTTAAAAATTGCTCAAAGAGTTTTTAACGAAATGACCAAAATGATGGATGATAGACAATCTCAGAGACAATTTCTATTGATTTTCAATCTTAGGAATCAAAATTATGTGTTATGCAAATCTCAAAGACCATTTTGGCTAAAAGTTCAAAAGTATTCAAATTACATCGGGCCATGTAAGACTAGGCTTAAGAAAAGGGCCTAAGTGCCGAGCCTTAATCCGTCCCATGGCCTAAAAATGCAAGGCCTAGGCCCTGCCCATTTAAGATCAGGTCTAACAACTAGCCTTAAGACTGGGTTAGCCCAGCCCACAACCTAGAAAACAGAGTTGGGCTCGAGCCAGCACATCGGGCCTCAGCTCTTTTTGGAAGCCTAATTTTCACTACTCCAAGACTCCAGACGACTTGAGCTCACACTGCATTACAGATAGAGTAAATTGTAGTAATGGTCCATCAACTTTAATCAAATTGGAGTAATGGTCCCTCAACTAAAAATCCATTACTATTGGTCCCTCAACTTATCAAAATGTGTAGCTATAGTTCTTTTCATCAATTTTGTCAAAATTTTGTCAAAATAAGTTATGTTGAAATAACCATTTATATAATTAGGGTCCCTCAACTCATCAAAGTGTGTAATTATGGTTATTTTTGTCAACTACATCAAAAAATTTGTCAAAACAAGTTATATTGAAAGGATCATTGCTACAATTGGGTTAAAGTTAAGGGATTATTTCTCTAGTTGAATTAAAGTTGAGGGACCAATAGTAATGAATTTTTAGTTGATGGCCAATAGCTGCACGTTTTGATGAGTTGAGGGATCAATGCTAATGAAATTTTAGTTGATGGACCATTGCTCCAATTGAGTTAAAGTTAATAGACTATAGCTACCATTTACTCTTACATATAATACATTTTAACTAGATTTTACTAAACATGAGCCATAATGGTATAGGCTTTCAACGCTACGTTGCTATAACTCTTTTTAACAAATAACCGTCAGTCCATGAGATTTGAACTCATAACATCTTCCCACAAATTGCACACCCAATTATCACTTAAACCAAATAATTAATGTCAACCGGCTGCAATTATAATCAAATAATTCAGCTCCCTCAATTTCTCTGAGTTTCATTAATGGATAACATCTAGCAACTTTTTGTTCTTGATGTATAACATATATAACAACTATCTATCTGTCTATAACAAAAGTGTTCGTTTGATTAAAGTTACAATCAAGTCATTTAATTTGATACTAATTACAGGACTAACTACTAGATTAAGCTGCTAATGATTAGCCATTTTAAACACTTTCATCCAAACCATCAATGGAACTACTATCTTGATCATGCACTACTTTATTTGAAGCCGTCTCAGTCCTCCTCTTGTTTCTGCTTTTCAATTCTTGTTCACTTTCATGTACAAACGAAACGAATGACTGAAGGCGTCTTGCTTGCGAGCTCTCGCTGTCGGAATCATAACGCCTGTAGTACTGGCGAAGAACATGAAGAACAAGAGCGAGAAAGCAAGCTATGCCGCTCGGCAGAAACTCCTCATCGGAAGGCGGTCTATGGATTGCTTAGATCCCACTGCAGTGCAAGCACTTTTCATCAGCCATTTATCATGAATGTTTGAAGATCCTCCCTTCTCCGATTAGTTTCAGAACCGCAGTTGACATGTCAATTAAATAAAAAAGTTCTTTTTTTTTTTTGGCCCGGAAGCCGTGCAATGCAAAAAGTTAAAAAACAAAATTGTATTTCTGCATCATGCAAAATATTGTTAGGGTAACTTATATTTTACATTCCCAGTTTGATGTCAATTTCAATTCCTTATAACATCTTTAAAACATTTTAATTTTATACATTTACTTATCATTTTATTTCAATTTCAAATATCCGTTAGAAAATCTATTAAGTTAACCGTTAAGTGATGACGTGACAAATATGAGATCCACATTTGTGCTAACGTGAATGCCAAATTTGTGTCACGTGACAAAAGAATAATTTTTTATGCATTTAAAATATAATAATATTTACCTTATTAAAAAAATAAAAATAAAAACCAAACAAATCCAGAAACCTAGCAAACCCCCACGCCATCCATACCCATTTCCCGCGACCTCCTCCATCTCTTTCTCTTCCTCATTCTCTCATTCTAACCTTGAATTTGTTGGAATTTATTAGGTTTATTTAGGAAATTAAGTAGAGATTTGATTTGATTTTGTAGTAGGGTATTTTTGGCATTTACGCATTAGGGTTTCTTAGGTCTATTGCTCTATAAATAGAGCTTGTAATTTAGTTTGAGAGCAAGTCATTCACAATGTAGTCTCTTAGAGTTTTGTAGCCGTTCCAGCATTAGTTCAATAATATTCCTATTATTTTGTAATCTTGTTTGTTCCGCACTCTGATATTCAATTTGGTATCAGAGCGGGTTCGATCCTTATGGTTCAATCCGTTCTTGTTGGTATCAATTTGTTTTGTCGCTTTTTGTTTTTTGGTTTAGTTTGGGTCTCGTTTAGGCTTTCGCTTCCGCTTTGGTCTGTGTCCTTTGTTCTTGGTCACTCTGTTTTTGTTCGTTTTGTCCTTGGATTTCTGTTTATGTTCTTTGTCTTTGGATTTCGGTATTGACCGTCAAATCGTGGTAGTCTTGAAAAAAAAAATAGAAAGAAAAACTGAACCGTCTGCACCCACTGCGGCACCGCAACTGCACTCTGACCTCTACCCGCATCACCACATCGTTTCCTGCATTGCATCTGCACCCTCTGCAACCCGTGCGTTTTCGTTGAATTTGGCGGTGTTTCTGTTGGTGGGAAAGACCTCAGCTTGACTATGAATGTTGCTGGGGTTGTCAAACGTTGGCTTTTGATTACATTTTCGTGGTCTATGATCAAGGATACCGTGACACTTATCAATTTGACAGGTACCTGATTGCGTTTTGCACTATAGTTCCTGCACTTGTTTGCACAGAAAGGAAAAGGGGACAAAGAAGAATAAGAAAAAAAAAGGACTGCTGTTGGTGGTTCGCACAGAAGGAAAAAAAGGAAGGAAGAAGGAAGGAAAAAAAATTGTTTGGATTTTTTGTTTTGCTGTTAGTTTAAGACCCATGCGGGCAAAAGGAAGAAAAAAAATATTTGGTTGGATTTTGTTTGTTTGTTTGGCATCGACATCGACATTTGCACTGGCATTGGCACTGGTATTGAAATCTTGCACTGGCACTGACATAGAAATCTTGCACTGGCATTGGAATCTTGCACTGACATTGGCATTGAAATCTTACACTTGCACCGATGGAATTTCGTATTGAAATTGGCATCGGAAGTTAAGCATAACAAAGCTTGCATCCACATCGTATGTTGGCAAACTCATGTCGTATACCGCCATGAGTTTGACGAAGGGTGTTGGAATTTATTAGGTTTATTTAGGAAATTAATTAGAGATTTGATTTGATTTTGTAGTAGGGTATTTTTGGCATTTACGCATTAGGGTTTCTTAGGTCTATTGCTCTATAAATAGAGCTTGTAATTTAGTTTGAGAGCAAGTCATTCACAATGTAGTCTCTTAGAGTTTTGTAGCCGTTCCAGCATTCTCAGTTAGTTCAATAATATTCCTATTATTTTGTAATCTTGTTTGTTCCGCATTCTGATATTCAATTGAATTGGCGTCGATCGAACCCACAAGATGCAGCCAACAATGACATCCAAAAAGCTAGAAACGACATCGGAGGGTTTTTGCTAAGCTTTTTGGAGTTGTGGTCGCCAGAGATCTCTGAAATGGAGATCTCGCCCGGCAAGACCTGGGGGTCGATGGTGAGGGAGGTGAAGTCGCCGAGGCCGTCGACGGTGCAGCCCAAGAAGTCGAATCCCAGGCCTAGATTGGTAACAGTTGCTGGGGCGAAGACCTTGACGGAGGTGAAGACGGGTTCGAGCTTACTGATGGTGAGGATGGGTCGAGAGGGGAGGGAGAAATTGCATCGGAGGTGGATGGGGTTGTGCTTCGATGATTGTAATAGGATGAGGGTGAAGGGCTTGAATGGAGATTGGTGGCAAATTGCCATTGCTGGGCGGAGGGGGCAGCTGAGGGAGTGTAGAGGAAGATGGGTTTCTGGGTTTGTTTGGTTTTTATTTATTTATTTTAATAGGGTAAATATTATTATATTTTAAATATATAAAAAAATTATTTTTTTGCTACATGATACAAATTTGGCAACCACATTAGCATAAATGTGGATCTCATATTTGCCACGTTATCACTTAACGATTTACTTAACAAATTTTCTAACAGATGTATGAAATTGAAATATTTTAAAGATGTTGTAAGAAATTGAAATCGATCCCAAATCTAATGATAAAATGTAATTTACCCATATTGTTAATGCAGATAAACCACCTTTGCATGTGACATAGTAGAGGATGAAGCGTATAGAATCCAATGGAAGCTCCAAGGAATATACCAATAAGAGGTGTACTATCCACACAACTCTTTTTACTTCTCACACATCATTTATTAATTTCTATCCGTATATGTTTTTCAATTCATCTAATCCAAGGACCGAAAATTAAAAAGGTATGTAAGAAGTAAAAAAGAATGTGTGAATATCACATCCCTACCAATAATTCATTTCCACAAATAATTCATTTCCACAAAGGCGTACACGTGTCAGTACCCCCAACAACCCTTGCTTGCTTGCGCTACAATGTCGATCGGAAAACCTGGATTTGCCAGTCAACAAGCTACACATCATACCCACAGTTCTCTCCCTCTCTTTCCTCCTCCAACGGTTCCCCCTTCCCTACTACTATGCTATGGTCTTAGGCTCTCTGTTTTTCTTCCCACATTTGTATATCTCTCTCGAATAATTTCATTTGGGATTTTGAATCTCTGCTTTTTCGCTGAATTCTTGATCTGGGTTTTCTGTATTTCCACCTGTTTCTCCGGAACGACTCGAATAATCAAATCTTTTGAGAAAAACAGAGGCTTGGAGTTGCAGAAGGAGCTTGCTTCCTTGATCCGGTGTGTGAAATTCTGCTTCTTGGATCGAGTTCTTGATGGTTTTGGACAGCTGGGTTTTGGCTTTTGGAGGCATTGATTGCGTAAAAGTGCTTTTTCTGTGAGCAAGTGGGGGTTGTGTGACAGCTGCTTTTGGATTTGGCTGAAGTTATGGTGGTTTAGTTGAAAAGGGTTGATAGAGAGGGAGAGGGAGAGAGAGAGAGAGAGAGAGATTGATGGGTTAGGAAGGAGAGATTAATGGCTTCAGGAACTGCAGATATATCACCACAGGTGACCGGATTGGATGGTGGGTGCTTAAAAGGAGGTGGAATGCAGACCATGGAAGATCAAAACGTCGACGCTTTGGCCAATTCAAACCACATTCCTACTGGAAAGCCTCCGAGAAACCTCTCGGTTATGCGAAATTGCACTAGCTATGCATTGTTGACCGAATCAGTAAGTCGACTGAAGCCTCATTTTTCTTCTTAATCTGCATTTATTTCTGAATTGGGTATGCAAATGATTTTGCTTTATATGCAATTATGCACAATGCACATACTTTTCCTCATCAAAACCGGAGAGATCAGAGATAGATACCGTGCGCGAAAAGGGTCGATTTTGCATTGTAAATTAAGAACATGCATTTGATGGGAAGTAAATTTGAATTGCAGAAATGAATCTGGTTTTTGGTGCTTAATATTTAGAGAATGCGAC
This sequence comes from Malus domestica, assembly GCF_042453785.1. Classification (NCBI taxonomy): domain Eukaryota; kingdom Viridiplantae; phylum Streptophyta; class Magnoliopsida; order Rosales; family Rosaceae; genus Malus; species Malus domestica. The sequence continues at coordinate 8,908,614 of NC_091662.1, forward strand.
GCTAGATTCAAAAGGAAAAATTTTCGACGTGTTGAATTAGTAAGGGAATGCTACTAGCAAACTTGTTCAACTGTTATCTTAATATGCCAACCCTGCAATTTAATGGGACAATGTCTGCAACACATCTGGTTTTTCCTTGACGAAACTGCGTTGCACGCCTTATTATTGATCCGTTGTAGCATGCAATCCATATTTCTGTGCATATAAAGAATTTTCTGAGGTCAATGATATAATGCTTCACCGAAACAAAATGCTTCAACTAGTATGCTTTAATGGACCTCTATTTAAAAGAAGAAGAAGAAAATTAACTAATTATTCTTCTATGCTCTCATTTTTCCTAGGATTCAGATGTTGGAAGTATGGGATTAAAGTCGCCGGCAAGTGAGACAGCCGAGTTCGTATTTGTATTCCGTTCAGGAAGCTGCTCTGAGAAAGGACCTAAACAGTACATGGAGGATGAGTATATTTGCGTAGATAATCTTAGTGATCGTATTGGTGAAATCGAAAACTTGCCTTCCCCTGGGGCATTTTATGGGGTGCGTAACTTGGTCTTGTTAATTTCTTTTTGAGTGGTCCTTTTTATGCAGGGATAACCATACTTATACAAAGGAAATTTTCCATAGTTTCTTTTTGACAAAAGCCATCTTATTAAGTGAACTCTTACTGAAATTTTGTTGTTTTCCGCAGGTCTTTGACGGACATAATGGTGTTGATGCAGCATCATTCATCAAAAGCAACATCCTTAAGTTCATCGTTGAAGACTCTCACTTTCCATCTGTCGTTAGAAAGGCAGTTAGAAGGGCTTTTGTGAAGGCTGATCATGCTTTTGCAGATGCTAGCTCTGTCGATAAGTCCTCCGGTACCACTGCCCTAACTGCCCTGATCTTAGGAAGGTGAGCAATTTTACTATTTGAATCTATGAATCTATCTGTCTATGATAATCAACATTAAGATCTGTAATTACGGTTGTTGGCACTGATTAATCATTGAAAAAGTTGAAACAATAATGATTAAATCTGCGTCTACAATGTTTACTTTATTGCGAATGCTGCTGTACTCTTTCAGGACCATGCTAATCGCTAATGCTGGGGACTGTCGAGCTGTGTTGGGGAAGCGGGGAAGGGCAATTGAGCTATCTAAAGATCACAAACCTAACTGCACCTCTGAAAGATTAAGAATTGAAAAGCTGGGTGGTGTCATCTATGATGGCTACCTCAATGGCCAACTATCCGTGGCGCGTGCTCTTGGAGACTGGCATATCAAGGGCTCGAAAGGTTCAACTTGCCCCTTGAGCTCCGAGCCAGAGCTGGAGGAAATTGTCCTAACAGAAGAAGACGAGTTCTTGATAATTGGCTGTGATGGCTTATGGGATGTGATGAGCAGCCAGTGTGCAGTTACAATGGTGAGGAAGGAGCTCATGCAGCACAATGATCCCGAGAGATGTTCAAAAGTGCTTGTCAAGGAGGCACTCCAACGAAACACCTGCGATAACCTCACTGTTGTCGTGGTCTGTTTCTCCGAAGATCCACCTCCTAAAACCGAAATTCCCAAATCTCACAAGAGGAGAAGCATTTCAGCTGAAGGGTTGGACCTTCTCCAGGGTGTCTTAAGCAACATTTGAACACAACTTGCATAGATAAGATGGAGCTTACACCCCTGTCGGGGATTTTTCTGAGTCGCTCCAGAACCCCTGCTGCGGCTTCCCCTTCCGGGTTTCTTTAACTCTTAAGTCCTGTACAACTTGAGATACGATTAACAATCTCGAATTTGATTCTTTAAAATCAGAATTTTTTTGAATGTTAGAATTGCATAAGTTGCTGCAGGGCTTGCACCGGTCAGCTTACTTTCAACTTGATTAAATAGCAAACTCTACAAGTAGTAGTCCTCCTATATGTACAAATTGAAGAAATATGGGTCATGTCTACAGCTTTTTTTCCTCTCTCTTCCAAGTTTTTTTTTTTAACGAGATAATATTATAAACTACTCTAATCTACGGTATTGATTTGATACCGGCATGGGCATGCCGGGGCACTGGGACGCGTAATGCTGGGCGTTGTCGTTAAAGCACGTGATGAGAATGCCAAGGTGAAGCAGTCGGATCCGTACTGCCAGTACATGTCCTTGGAGTCCATCTGTAAGTCTTAGTACGGCTAATTCTATGGGGATCAAGATTGTTAGGGAGTAGAAGTGATTTTGGAAGATGTCTAAATTCTAAACCCTAGGTTTTTTTAGGAGAAAAAGGGAAAAGAAACCCTGTATTTGTTACTCATATTCTAAAATTTTTTGTTTCATTAAGAGAAATTGAATTCGTAATTTGGAAAAGATATTGATAGACTGTCTGACTAGGACAACTCTCACACTGAATGAAATAAAAATACATAAAATTTTATGTTGTGCCCTACTGATGACGAGGTCAAGCACCTGGCCACAAAACTAATGCACTCCGAGAGGATACATATAGATTTGCCGCACAAGACACACATGTTTGGTTAAAATTACAAACTTTCATTCGAACAGACTACTAACTTGTAGCGATTTTGGTTTTCTTTTTTTGTACTAGATCAAAATACTTTGGTCCTTGCTCTAAATGGTTACGCATTTTTCCTAATCCTTGGTAAAATCATGACATGACAAAAAATTAGTAAGTTACCACTCTTCTTCCATAAAAAATGAAAAAAAGAAGAAGTTACCACTTCTTTTTTGTTCAAAAAAAAAAAAAAAAATGAAAGTGATGATAATGGGTTGGGTCCAATAGTATCAAACCAAAAGCCCAGCCCACCAAGGCCTACTCCTACTTGCTTCACTCTCCATTTCCCACAGAACCCAGACCTCCCAGGCGGGTGTCTGTAGTCGAGTAGCAAAACCCATGGCAACCCTGAAGGAAATCCTAACCCGACGACCCGTGACGGCGACGATCCGCCTCACGGTCCCGGCGGGAGCAGCCCGACCCGTAGCTCCGGTGGGTCCCGCTCTGGGTCAATACAGGCTCAACCTGATGGCCTTCTGCAAGGACTTCAACGCCCGGACCCAAAAGTACAAACCCGACACGCCCATGGCGGTGATCATCACCGCCTTCAAAGACAACACCTTCGAGTTCACGGTGAGGTCGCCGTCCGTCACATGGTACCTGAAGAAGGCCGCCGGGATCGAGTCCGGCAGCAGCCGTCCCGGACACGCGGTGGCGTCGACGCTGTCGGTGAGGCACGTGTACGAGATCGCGAAGATGAAGCAGTCCGACCCGTATTGCCAGTACATGCCATTGGAGTCCATTTGTAAGTCGGTTATCGGTACCGCTAATTCTATGGGAATGAAGGTTGTTAAGGAATTGGAATGATTTGGGGGAAAATGCGCAATTTGAAACCCTAGGTTTTATAGTAATTGTTGTTTTTGGGGAAAAGATTGTGTCTTTTTGTTGGGTTTGAGATATGCTGATTCATAGGATGAACGATTATGATAGTATGCACGAAGGTCCGTGATTAAAACACTAAGAGTTTTAAGTAGGAGTTACTACTAATCTTTAAGTAGCCAAGTATTGTTCTTTTGTTAGTGATCATGAGATTAGCGTAATTGAGTGGCTCTTTTCTGCTTGTGATTTCGTGGTAGTTTTCGACGAGGAATGAGGAGGGTTTTCGTTTCGTTGAACTAGCCTTGTTTTGTTTATGATGTCTCTGTTTATGCATCTGAGTGTCGTGATATTGTGGTAACTGAAGAAACACCTGAAGTTGATTGATTGAAAAATGTCGCTCGGTTTCAAATGTAGGAGTAGTTTGATCGTAGGTAGAATTCGGATTTTTCCTTTTCTGTTTGTTAGATCATTTGAATATGGTTGTGTATACTTTTAGTTTGCCAAGTTGGAATGCGGTTTCCGGGAAGGGATACGGGAGTATCTATGGCTGGAAATTTCAGTTTGTGAATTGTGATGTTGTGTTTTAGGCTCTTGAGTGAGTTTGATGATTTGAAAACAGATCATATCGTTTTAAATTCTATTGCAATGATGTACATGATTAGAGGTTTGAGTTGAAGAGGTAGGATGGAACGAGTTTTGAAATTTCGGAAACAATGGAGGGAGGACAAAGGGGTAGGTGGTTCTAGTTTTTATCGGAGTGCCTCATATTTGTATGTATAAGGAAAATTGATTGGGTGAAGCATTTGAGCTGTTTATAAGAGTTGGAGCATGTTACTAGTTCGGTTTTGTGAGGAGACGCCACGGAGAATACAAGGAGCTATATAATCAGATGGTTGGGGAAGGGGAGGTGTAGGCCTTCTTGTCCATGATCATTTCATCTATGAACTTTGGCGTGACAAAGGGCTTGTTTGGATGTGCTTTTATAATGACTGAAAGTATTTTTAGAGAAAATGTTTTTCGGTTCCAAAAGCATTTGAAGTGCTTTCTGCAAGAAGCACCAGTTATGTGCTTCTTCTAGGATGCACTTTTAAGTGTTTTTCCAAAATTTTCTTGCATTTTAACTAAGGATTGGTTCAAAAAACATTTTAACCAAAAACGTTTTTAGTCATTTTAAAAGCACATCCAAACGAGCTCAAAAAGGGTATGGTCGTTGCGCCTTTGGGCTGATGAAAGAGATTATTATTCATGGTTACTTTCCTGTAGCATCAACATTTGATGTTCATGATTTGATGATTTGACCATGGAAGTTAGGAACTTAAATGTTTCTCTGGAACTCATGGTCCTCTGAGGGGTTTGCCGGGCTGCTTTGATTTTACACAAAAATTGCAATTGGTACAAAAGGTCGTCAAAGGAACTTGTTTTTTCTACGTCTAAATTAGGAACATAATGGTTAGAGTCTTGAGTGAACAAGAATGTTGGGGAGACAGTAGCAGACTTTGCCTTATGAAGTAGTTTTTCTTCTTGCATTCCAAGTCAATCATTCTAAAAATATAAAGTCTAGCTTATTATCCGAATTATGAATTGTTAAGGTATGAAGTAAATAAGAGATATTTCCGTGCTATTAGTTGTATAAAATTATATATTTATATTTTTCGTAACATGATTGTATGCAACGGGAGCATTTTTGCCCACCACTATAAACTATGGTGTATGCTTACCATACACCTAATCAATTGATATGTGTTCTTTCACCTAATTTCAGTTAACTTTCACATTAAATGTTAGTTTTTCAATTTTGAAAAAAATTAACCAAGATTAAGTGAATTGATACGTATCAATTGATTAGGTGTATGATAAGTATACATCATAATTTATGATGGTGAGCAAAAATGCTTCCGTATGCAACTGGTGATATGACGTATTAATTGTCGTGAAGACGGCTCTTTGTTGACAATAAATGGTTGAAAAGTTGCAACTGTTAATTCAACAGAAAGGTCTTAAATTTAAAAATTAGTACAAAATGTGGTAGAAAATTAGAAATTCAATTTGGTGGTGCTTGTCTGCGCTGTCGTCACCGATATTGCTACATCAATGAGAAATTATGTGTATAACGACACCGAAGCCGTAACATTCAAAAGACACCTGTCATGAAACTCCAAAACAAAATTAGGTTTGATATAGGCTAATTATATTAACATCCTACAAATTGTTGAATAAATTCTACAAACTTAATACACTCAACATTTGCTTTTTCACTTAAAAATTATCTTAATACACTCCACTTACTTTTCCATAATACCCCACATCCCACATTCTCAATATACATCTTATATTTTGTACATACATCCCACATTTCTCAAATTTTATAACACTCATTTTTTATTTTCAGAGATTGAATCTAACCATATGAACACTAAAAGATGAATATGAATATAGAAGTCTAAACAATGCAGCAAACGCAAAATTAAATAATTATCGATATCATCGAAATCACTAAAACAATGAAAACTATGAAGTCTTACCTCATGTGAAGCCCCTGAAACATCGATTTTGTGTTCCATTCGTCAAAAACAATTTTTCTTAATCAACATGTTTGATAGTTGAGAAGATAAATAATACGCCAAAAGTGATTTGGGATGTATTTATAAATCTTTATTTTTTTTAAAGCCTAATAAGGTCAAAATTGTCATTGCATAGTGGAGTAAATAAGTCATTTAATATTAAATTTTAATGTGGGGTGTATTCAACATTTTGTGGGGTATTAATATAAAAACCCTTGATATACCATGATTTCAACGAAATTTATAATCAAGAAAATAATGAAATTAAAAAAAAAAAATTTAATAGGGATTTGTAATTTTATAGTTAAATTGATTAATAAAAAGGAGGTTTTAGAAAATGAAAACATAATAAGGTTGGGTAACAATGCATCATTTTATTTTCTTGAGAGGTGTTTCCACTACTATATATTGATTTGTTAGACAGTTTCATATTATCAACAATCACGTCATATAATTTATAAAATATAATTTAAACAAATAATCCTAATAATACGGTGCATTATACAAAATATAATAATACAATTAATTAAACATCTTAAATAAAATTTTCAACTAATTATATAATTATGACATTTATCGAACCGTGTTTCTGTCGTACGGACAATTTCCCCCCTAACAAGCCGTGTTTCAACTTTCAACCAATTATTCTCATTTGGCTCCTTCGATTACTTCCAAGCTACCCAGCAACCCGCCACATCTACACCAACCATCTTTCCTAATTCCCAATTTCCGTCAACTCTTTTACTCCAATCCAATCTCCAAATTCTCTCTTTTTCCTCCCTAAACCCCAAAATTCCAAATTTCTTACTTTCTACCATTAAAAATTAGAAACTTGCAATTGTCCACCCAGCGAGCGGCACAGAGCGGCAGCAGCCATGGTGGTGTTTGACAAAGAAGCCGGCTCCTCCACCAACACCCTCCCGCCCTTCCCCCGGGAAGATACTCCTCTCCTCTCCAAACCCAGCAAGCTCTCCTCCCAACCCAAGACCTTCGCCAACGTCTTCATCGCCATCGTCGGCTCCGGCGTGCTGGGTCTACCCTACACCTTCAAGAAAACCGGCTGGGTCTTCGGCTCCCTCATGCTCTTCTCCGTCGCCTTCCTCACCTACCACTGTATGATGCTCCTAATCCACACCCGCCGCAAGCTCGAATCCCTCCACGGCGGCGGCCTCTCAAAGATCGCGTCTTTCGGCGACCTGGGCTTCGCCGTCTGCGGCCCAGTCGGCCGGTTCTCCGTCGACGTCATGATCGTCCTCGCCCAGGCCGGGTTCTGCGTCAGCTACCTAATCTTCATATCAAACACTTTAGCCTTTGTTTTCAATTACTCCGGCCCGGACCGGATTCTTGGTCTGACCCCCAAATCAATCTACCTCTGGGGATGTTTCCCATTCCAGCTGGGTCTGAATTCGATTCCAACCCTGACCCATCTCGCCCCTCTGAGCATTTTCGCTGACGTCGTCGACCTCGGCGCCATGGGAGTTGTAATGGTGGTAGACGTCATGATCTTCCTCCAAAACAAACCCGCTCTGCAGGCGTTCGGCGGCTTCTCCGTCTTCTTCTACGGCCTCGGCGTGGCGGTTTATGCCTTCGAGGGGATCGGAATGATCCTCCCCCTTGAATCCGAAGCCAAAAACAAAGAAAACTTCGGGAAAGTCCTGGCCTTGAGCATGGCATTCATAGCTCTGATCTACGGATCATTCGGAATTCTGGGTTACTTCGCATTCGGGGAAGAAACCAAAGACATAATCACAACCAATTTCGGGCAGGGCGTTGTGAGCACACTGGTGCAGCTGGGTCTGTGCATAAACCTGTTCTTCACTCTCCCGTTGATGATGAACCCGGTTTTCGAGGTCGTGGAGCGGCGGTTCTGCGGCTCCACCTACTCCCTGTGGCTGCGGTGGCTGACGGTTTTTGGGGTGAGCCTGGTGGCGCTGCTGGTGCCGAATTTCGCAGATTTCTTGTCGCTGGTGGGGAGCAGTGTGTGTGTGGCGCTGGGGTTTGTGCTGCCTGCTCTGTTTCATCTGATGGTGTTTAGGGATGAGCTGAGTTGGTTTGGGAGTGTTTTGGATGGGTGCATTGTGGTATTGGGTGTGGTGATTGGGGTGTCTGGGACTTGGTCCTCAGTGGCGGAGATTATTGCACCCAAAGCTCGATTTGGTTGAGTGGTTGATCAATTAAGCTTTGATTTGCTGCTGCCAAAACTGTACTTTGTTGCTAGTTTTGTTGATTATTTCACCAATTGTAAGGACTTAGATGTATGTTTTGTGACATAGTGGATATTTTTCCAATTGTAAGGACATCAAATTTACTGGTGATTTGGTGGATTGAGTTGGTACTTCTTGTTGATACTGCTTTTTAAAAGGTTAAAAGTTGTTTGAGTTTGTTTTTGAGTAAATTATAGCAATTATCTCTCAATTTTAACTCAATTAGAGCTATGATCCCTCAAGAAAAAATTCATTACCATTAGTCTCTCAACTTATCAAAGCGTACAGCTATGGTCAATTTCATCAACTCCGTTAGAACTTCCGTCAAAATGAGTTACGCGTCATGCATGTGAGACTTGAGGCTAAATCAAGGGGTAAATATGAAAAATCAAATAAGAAAAATTGTATCAATGATCCCTCAACTTTAATTCAACTAGACAAATTGTCCCTCAAATTTAATTAGATCATAGGTGCCCTAAACCTTAAAGTGTTTTTTATTGCGTTTTAGAGTTTGTTTTTCGCAAATTGCTTCTGAATAGGGTTTTAGCCTTTTAGGGTTTGGAGTTCTCCATGATTTTAGATCATAGATCCTAAACCCTAAACATTTAAATGCACTTTCCAAAAATGTGAAACATCATATTCGATTAAATAAATAAAAAAATGTCTTAAATACGTTGTGATGTCAAAGAAGGGTGTACAAAAATGTGAAACATCCTCTATCTTTATGGGTATGTCTTTAATGTCACATAACAGTAAATATTATTCGAATTTGAATCGTTGAATTCAATTTTCACAATTGTTAGATAATCAAATTTCTTCTCAATCATTTATTTTTGGCACCACTAATAAGAGTTTGGAAGTGCTCTACTTTTGGCACCTACAACTCCACAACTTCATGCACATTTCAGGCCTTATTAATGTTGACAGACATTTACGTCAGGACCAAGAGTAGAAGAACTTGCATAAAATGAGTTCGTCGCTGCATGACATCCCCATCCTTAATAAATAAGTAAAGAATTCTATTCGTGATCATATCTCTTGTTTGAACAAAAGATAAACCACAATTTGTGTGCTCATATTGATTATATTATGAGGCTTGAACAATACAATGACTTGTAACGCCCCAAATGTTTGATGATTTAGACTTTAATAGACAAAAGGGGAAAGCCATAAAGAAATCAAAGACTATTGGGCAGGTGGCTAACACCCATCAAACCAACATCAACCCCTTTCTAACACCTCAGAAATCGATCACTTCACTCCACTTAATGAGTATTCCCCACCCCAGCAGTCCCCCCAAAATCCATGGCCACCTCATACTTTTAGTGATTTCCCAAAAACCCCAAATCCCTAATTTTGCAATTTCTCAGAAATCGATACTCCTACCTAGTGAGTTTGCTTGATTATGACTACGGACAGAGTAAAGTTTCTCAAAACCTCTCGCAGGTGTCCCCCTTTTTGGAAAAAAAAATAAATAACAATACAGTGCTCCAAGTTATAAGATGTTTTTAAGAAAAAATTGTAGCGCGATATTGTTAGTGAGTTAAATAGTTAATTATTAAGAAGAAAAAAAAGATCGATAAAGATCGAACCCTCATCATGAATTATAAGCATAATTATTTTCTGTCACTGCGATAAAACACCATCAATTATTTCAAATCATTAACTATTAAAAAATTATTTTTTATATCTTTTAAACGATTAAAACGTTCGAAATGATCTAGTCCGGATCACGTACAACATCCCCATCGCGAAGGGGCAAAATGACCCACCACTTGCTGCACCGAGAAAAAATGCCAGCAATAGCAAGCAACTAGGAAAATAAAGCAAGCAAGGAGAAAAAAGTGGAGAGACATCGGAGGAGAGAGGAGAAGAGCCTTTCTGTTGAACACCACACAATCCTCCATTTTAATCTCTGACACAAGGAAGAGTGAGTGAGTCTCCTTCCTCATTGCAATGCAGTCGTCGATTCAAATCAACCAAACTTCCCACTTTTAGCTTTTACCCATCGTTTCAAATCGCCTTCCATTGACGAAATCGCAGTAAAGGTCGTTGCTTTTTGGGTTTTGGGTTCGTATTCAGGAAACCCAGTTCGAATTTGGATCGGAAAAGGAGAGAAACCTGGTTGGATCAATGTCGTGCTCATCTTCATCTGGGTCGGAGGAGGACGATGAGGGCATCGACTCCTACAGGAAAGGAGGCTACCACGCCGTCAGGGTCGGCGATCAGTTCAACGGCGGCCGCTACGTGGCTCAGAGGAAGCTCGGTTGGGGTCAGTTCTCCACCGTCTGGCTCGCTTACGACACCACCACCTCTGTAAGCCAAGCTTCTTTTTTCATTCATTTTTTGTGTCATTAAAAATGTTTCTTTTTATTATTAGTTATTGGTATGAAATCTTTTCTGCATTACATTTTAATCCCTGAAATTTATTTGCTTTTCATTCATAATTTACATTTGTTTATCGACTTTAGCAATTTTCTTTGTATTATGATGCTTACATGTCTAAGATCTTCCTTAATTTTTTCAAATTTGCATTCTCCATGCATTTTTTTTTATTGATGTATGATTTACCTTTCAACCGTATTCGATTGTCTTCGATTCGATGTTTGATCACTTTTGGATAGGCTGAAGAAGGGATTTTTGTCAACAAGACATTATCTTCATATGTTCTGTATATGCAGTAATGCTGAATGCATAATTTCTCTGTGTTTTCGTATTACGATTGTAAATTTTAGTTCACTGCTTCCATTTTTGGCTCTTTCGTTGCCCCATGCATCCGTGTGAAGTAGATAAATCGAAGGAAGAATAATATGTTTACTTCAGTTACTCTGATTGTTGCATCATCTTATTTCTCTTTTGTATTTGTTAGATGTACGTTGCTCTTAAGATTCAGAAAAGTGCAGCACAGTTTGCTCAAGCCGCTCTTCATGAGATTGAACTTCTTTCTAGTATTGCGGAAGGCGACCCCATGCATTCCAAGTGTGTTGTGCGACTGATTGACCATTTTAAGCACGCAGGCCCGAACGGGCAGCATCAATGCATGGTCCTTGAGTTTCTTGGCGATAGCTTACTTCGGCTGATCAAGTATAACCGTTACAAAGGCCTTAAGTTGAATAAAGTTAGGGAGATCTGCAAATACATACTGATAGGTCTCGACTATTTGCATAGAGAACTTGGTATAATCCACACTGACCTCAAACCCGAAAACATTCTTCTCTGTAACACCATTGATCCTGCCAAAGATCCAGTCAGGGCTGGCCTCACACCAATTCTGGAAAGGCCTGAAGGGAACCTGAAGGGTGGAGCCACCATGACTCTTGTTGAGAAAAAGTTGAAAAGGAGGGCAAGGAAGGCAGTTGCTAAGATTTCGTTGAGAAGAGAATCTATGGGAGTTATTGAACTTCCCAAGTCCGAAAGAAACCTGGATGGGAATGATGTAAAGTGCAAGGTTGTTGATTTCGGAAATGGATGTTGGGCCAACAAGCAAATTGCAGAAGAGATTCAAACAAGGCAGTATAGAGCTCCTGAAGTTATCCTTCGATCTGGTTATTCTTACTCAGTTGATATGTGGTCCTTTGCCTGCACTGCCTTCGAGCTTGCAACTGGCGACATGTTGTTTGCTCCAAAGGTGGGACAGGGCTTTAGTGAGGATGAGGTAAAGATGGTTTCACTTTTACACCATTCTGTTTTCGTTTTATAACAAAATTCTATCACAACAAAGTTGTAGAGAGTATCCGTCTTTTCCATATTTGAGAATTCAATTAAACCCCATGGTTTCTCTTTTAAAGCTTTGAACCCCAGCTCCCCAGACAATTCTAATGTATGTAGACGGGAATTTCTCTTTATGTACAATTCGACATTTTGAATCAGGTTTCATGTTATCGACTGTATTTAGTTCTTCATGTTAATTAAATACTTGCAGTTTGTCAAATTTGTGCGATTGGTCATGTTATGCAGAGAATACTCCATTTCTTACTGCCTTCTGTTTACTGGTTTGCAATTGAAATATTTGTTCGATTGATTTCAGGACCACCTTGCATTGATGATGGAACTCCTTGGGAAGATGCCTCGAAAGGTGAAATTTTAATCCTTAATCTCCCCTTTATAGTTATATTTCTCGAATAACTTTGTCTGGTACCATTCCTCTCTTATACTTGGGTTTTCAGGTAGCAATTGGTGGAGCTCGTTCCAAGGACTTCTTTGATCGACATGGTGATCTAAAGAGAATCCGCAGGCTGAAGTTTTGGCCACTCGATAAAATACTGATTGATAGGTACAAATTTTCAGAGACTGATGCTCGGGAGTTTGCAGAGTTTCTTTGCCCCATTTTCGACTTTGCACCAGAGAAGCGGCCAACAACTCAACAGTGCCTCCAACACCCGTGGATCATTGGCAGTACTTCGAACCAGAGCGAGATGAAAAATAAATCTAAAGTGGAAAAGGTGAATGTTGGGATGAGCAACCATCAGATCAAGGTTGGCAAGTGAAGAAAACCCTGGAGGATGGAGGATGATGATGCCGGCAACACCTACCACACCATTTCTAACGCTTCCAAATGACTCCCCTCCGCACGTATGACCTATTGATTGCGATTTAATTTTGTTGATTACGCATCTAATACGATTCTTATTATTTTTCAATTAACTATTACTATAAGAGATGTAAATTAGTAACGATTTTCGCGAGAAAAATGATGTCGAAAAATTTGGATAGAGAATTCGGCTGTCGCTTCGGATATCTGCCCCTGGTGGCTTGTATACTAGCTAAAACCAGAACAATGTTTTCCCACAATTTTTATGCCGATGATGAAGATTGATGACTTTCTTGAGTTAGGGTTTTAGTTTTCTTAATCCTTTCTTGACCTTTGTTTTGCTCTCCAATTTTATTCCTAATTTCTTGAGAATGGAAGATGAATCTGATAAGAATTCGGTACGGATTTGTGCTTAATGAGAATATAATTCAATGGTACGGATTCGTGCTTAATGAGAATATAATTCAATGGATTGTGATGAATTTATACCCGAATAGACAGCGTTAAGATTCGTGCTTAATTAGAAACATTGATAATTAGTTATGGTAAATCTATATCCTAATAACGAACAATGAATGTTTCGAACTAACTGCTACAACTGCCTTTTTTTGTGACATAACATTCCACCATTACATGTACAATAAATCGAGTCCGGATTGTCGCCGGATTCTCTTTGTGAGGATTTCGGAGATCCGTGAATCGTATCTGTTCATCGTACATCGTGCGGTCAGAAATCATTTTAAATATTTTTATTTAAAAATAAACATAAACAGTACTTAATAAAAATTGATCATGTACGATAAACGAACACGATTCACGAATTCCAAGATCCTCACCAAAAGGATCCGGGGTTGGCAATAAATCGACTGATTTGCAACAAATCAATTGACAAATGAAACATGCTTAATTCCAGCGTCAACTAACAGGTGTATGAAAACCCAAGTGGGGTCACCGCCAAACAACAAGTGGGCCCCACTGCCGACGTACAACAGCAACTTCTGAAACTAATTAACTACGGCAATGCACTGACACGTCGTCATGAAATTTTTTATATTTTAGCATGTCACAGCAGGGATTCTAATATACGAAATATTTGAGTGTTTCGATCGTTAGATTTTTGTTTTTTGTTATGAAAATTTGTAATCTCATTAAAAGATTTGGAATGTAAATTTCGAGCATCTTACAATTTTTATGTTATTCTTTTACTATTTGATCTGATTACTGTATTGTTAATTAAGAATCTAAAAGAATGCATGAAGATTACAAAGTTTATAAGCCAAAATGAGATCCAAAAGTTAATAGAAGTGAAAATGTTATAATAGCTCACTCTCAAGTGGACGAAACTCCTGCATTTGAATTCCTTCAAACTCAGCTCTTGCAAGAGAATGGATTATTTTAGAAAGTTTAAAAAGTATTTTAGTTTCTCATTAAGGTTAGTTGTAGTATTTCATATTTTTTTTTTTTTTTGTAATTTAATTATAAGAAGGGTTAGCTTTGGTAAAGGCTGACTTGAATTTTTACACCAAACGTTCAAAAGGGCAGGTCATTTTAGGTAAATGACGTCATCCATAATATTTTACGTTTTACTTTTTCATCCACAGTCGGCGAGTCCAACTTCCAATTAATATTTGGCTCTGAAAGCTTCAAGAGTCAGCACTACTGGACAGTAACCCCAATCCCAACACATTTTAAATTACTGACAGACCACTGTAACTGTACTTTTTAGACAAATCCCAAATCAAGCGGATTGAGTATTTCCCGTGTCATAAAATAAAGAAAAATATAAAAAGATATATTATTTTTTTCACTTGTATTATGAATTGTAGAGTACCACTTGTATGCACCGTGCTTAAAAAAATTTCTTGTGCTATTAGTTCAGTGTAAAATTCTTCATTTTAGTATAGACTCGCTCATAACATGAATTAAAATTCATAATCGTTAGGTTATTGGTCATTGAATTATTTGATAAGGATTCACCAGTCATGAATCTCGATCGTTCTAGAACTTTTTATTCATAGTTATGTGAGAAAGAACACAGTGATCCAAATGTTGCTTAATTTTAGTGTTATGTGATGGAATCTTTATATTTTCTTGATAAATATTTCTCTCGATCCAGATAATATAATTGGGTTTATTTTTTAGAGTTCTTTTATTATTTCTTTTATAAACAGAATGTTTTAATGGTCCATTTTTTTGGTTTTTTGAGACATTTAGAAACAATTTTGTTTGTTCTTTAAAAATTCCTAGAATTATAAAACATTTCTTTTGCAATTTTTTAATTTTTTTAGTAGTGAGCGTTTATGATAGATTCAGAGTTCAATTCTCTTAATGTAACCGAAAAAAAGTCGGTATATCATATGGAGTTTAGTTGCTGGAAAGTGGAACTACCATATGTCGAGAACAGATCGTCTGTTCTAATCAACTCTTTAGGCCAAAACCTAAATGAGATCACCAATTTTTTTTAACAAACAATATTACTATCCTAAGGGGGATGAGTGTGGGCTTAGCCTCACAATAAGCTGGTAGTAATGTGATTCAAATTCACATTTGACGAAAATATAACCTAAGACCTCTCATTTACAAGTGAAGATGATACCACTGACCATAGTACTAAATGACAAGTGAGATCACCATTAAACACCAGTATTATAAAAAGTAAAACGGTGTTTAACATTAATTAAAGCACAATTATGTTCTTTTTATATTTCTGGCAGCATATTCAAGATTGGATCAAGAACAGCAGAGTACCCAACTGATCAGATAACACCGTATAAATGCTCTGCATTTATGGAAAGAATTTACCCCATTTCATAATTACTGAAAGAATTTACCCCATTTCATTAATTTCACACACAGTAAAAAATTCAAAGCAGAACTTTCACTGCAAGTAAAAACCAGAAAATGAAAAGGAATGAGAATGTTTTATACATCTATGAGCACACCAGCAGTAATTATTGTGCAACATATCAACAAAACACTAGACATGCTAATTACATCCCTGTTATCTCAGCTTCAAGCTTTGCTTTGCTGTCAAATGAACAACAGGCAATTCGGACGAGCCGGTAAAAGCACGACGGATGCAAGAAATGTAACATCTAAATTTACATGTAGTCAGTTCAAAGTTCATTACAAAGCCAAATGGAGCGAAAACAAAGAAAAGGTAACGAAATAAGGCCGTTTTCTATAAGACGTGAAGTTGTGAATCCTACCTCAGCTATTCAATCCTATCCCATGGCTCACCAGTCACAACAATATCCTTTTGACATCAAGATTGCACGACTTTACTTTGTTTCCCGCATGCTGGAGCCTTGAAATCCTTGCATTTCCACACCGGTGCAGCCTCAATTGGTGGCATACTATCGGCTGAAGACTCCACAGGAAACAAAGGCTTCTTTCCGGCATTTGGGTTACCCATGTTCATGTCTGTCAATGGGGAGCCTCTCGCATCTGTTTCTTCTTTCAGATTTGCTTGATCCCTGAAGGTGCAATTGCTCAACGGCAACTTTTTTAGCTTCACTCTTCCCCTCTTTTTACCAGTGGTACTCACAGCATCCCAAGTTTTCTCCTTCATATGACTTGATTCTGCTTCTCCATTATCCATTTCCATTTGACCCACGTTATCAGGTCTACCATTTTCGTACAAGTCTTGGATGGTGCCTTCGACATTGACCTTATCTGCCATAGAATGTCCATTGCAAGTAGATGCCGGGTTTTGTTCCAAAACAATGCCCCCATTGGGAACCCTAACTTTCTCGGAACCATGTGAGATTTTAGGCCTCTTGTTTTTATGACCCTTTCCGTCAGCACTTGATGAATTCTTTATGATTCTTGGAGAGCTATTTATAGCTCTGTGCAACTTTCGGGCCAACTCTTCGTCCTTCTTACAATTTTCAATCGGTCGGTATTTTTTGTACAAGAGTTGAACTGGAACGTGCTTCTTGAACTTGTTCTTTTTCAGGTGTTTTTCCTTGCCTGCTGTTTCTTCCGAAAAAGAGGCAACCAAATCTAAAGCACTCTTGGCTGCAGCCACTGCCTTCGCAGCTATTGCGGCTTTCTCTTCAGCTGCAGCTCTCGCAACCTCTGCAGCCTTCACTGCAGCAGTAGCAGCTGAATTCGAGACCTCTACTAGCTGCTCCGGCGAAAGGTTAGAGTTATGAGAACTCAATATATTGTTAAGGCGGGTGTTAAATTCACTTGAAGAATGTGATGAAGAAGAAGATGCAGAAGCTGAAGCTGAAGCTGATGCTGAATCTGCAGCTGCAGCTGAAGTAGCAACTAGAGACAGCCATGCAACACTATCACCATCCGGGCTCTGTTTCTTCAAACCAGCAAGCAGACGTTTTCGAGGAGGCAGAAGGACATCAGCATCCAAATGATTGACGTCACAGATGTTTGCCTCCATCGGTCTGCTTCCAGTATACCCCTTTTACACTGCAATGACAATTACTCTTCACACAGAGGGGATGACCACTCCATCTACATAATAACAAGAACTAAATCAAGTTTTGATGAAAAGACAAATGCTTGATACATGAAATACCCAAATAGAAAAACCCTAAAAGCTTTGCAGCCTACCAATCCCAAATCCCAAATCAATCCAACCGTTCTTAAAATCAAATCAACATACACAGATCGTTTGTTTACTCGTGCAAAAACCCGAATGAAGAGACAAGAACTTAAAATTCAGATTTGGGTGGCTTCAGGTTCCAACAAAAACCTTAAAACCAATAACCTCGACTAAATCCCGGGAAATTCACATAGCTAAATTGAGTTCTGTCTCCTCTTCTTCAATCAACCTAGTTAACTTGCGACAACGAAAGCACATCCGAAAAACCACAAATCACCTTGCCCTTATCCAACCCTCAAAATTTTCCCGGGAACCAAACAAAGCTTAATCAAACCTCATCCAATAAAATTCAACAACATTTACAACACAGCTGAATCACAAGCATCACAATCACAGCAAAATTCAAACACACCAACCCAAACTCATCAAACAAACAAGATCGAAAGCAGACAATCAAACGAGCAATAATCGAAACCAATCCGCAATCCCACAAAGCTCAATTCACCATAATTCAACAAAATCAATGCAAGTTTCAATTGTCATTACCAACAATTCAATCAAAATTCAATACAAATGATCATAACAGAGAGAGGAGGGGAAGCAAAAAACAAAATACCTGATCTTAAAGCTAAAGCTGTCTCCTTTTAGACAAAGGAGAGAGATAAACGGCAGAGCTGCAATTAGGGTTTTCAGAGGGAGAGGAAGAAAATCAGGATGGTGAAGGAAAAATGGAAGATGTTGTTTGTTTCCCTTTTATATAATATTATTAATTAATATTTTTGTGCCAAAAAGACAGAGAATTTCGATTGGTTCTGGTTCTGGTTCTAGAACCCCCACAATTAAACCCACCATTTTTGTTCCTTATTTTTTTACCCATTTACTCACTCTCTCCTGCCACCATGGCATCACCATGCATTCATGCTAATTTGCTTATCCATTTTTTTTAAATTTTGTTTTTTAAATTTTATTTACCCCTCACTCTATTTATTAACTCATTTATGAATGCCAATTTCATCCTTTGTCAAGTTTGTTTTTAATTGTTTAATTATTTGTTTCATGTTTTTGATAGATTCAAACTCATAACTATGAGTAGGATGCATTTTTGCTTATCATTATCAAATGGTGATCACGCTTGCCACTTTACTTATTATCATTGAATGTGTTTAAATTTTGAGATCCACCATACACATCTTAAAATTTAAACTTATTAAACGGTAATAAATAAAATGATGAGCAAAAATATTATCTTATTGAGTAGCAAGAAATAAAAATATTATTAACCAAATTGAGCTACAAGCTACTGACTTAACAAATTAGGTTCGATGACTCATTGGGTAATTTTTGGGTTGGTCATGGTCTTGCTTGGATAGATTAGTGAGGTTTTGGTTGATGTAGGGGTTTACCTTTTTTTTTAATTGGGGTGAAAAGGGTATTATAATCATGTTTGATTATTTGGGTTATGTGGTGGTTAGTTGACTTTTGTTTTGAATAATGTTGTATTGTCCAAATCCCAACACGAGAAACATTGGATATTAGCTGTCATCTCATGTTTTTAGTATAATATTTTATAATATTGGCATAAAATTGACGTTAAATAATAAGGTGACATAGTCCATGAGAGTCTTTACTTTGAAATAATCTCCTTAGCATTTCTCGCATCGTTATTGTTGATTGCTTAGTAAAATTCTAGTTTAGTGGTGCAATTTTTTCATATTAAATTCTTAAGACATACCCAATGGTCAAATGAGAAGGATAATATGATGACATGATGGAAGGATAAGGAAAAAATAGGCCCCAACTTTTATTTTTATTTTTGCAAAATACTCAAATAGAAATAATTTATAGGGGTAGATCGGTAATTAACATGAGGACGTCACGTGAAAGGGATAACGACCGCTTGAAATTGTGAATTACATTACCTGCGGCTATATACCTGTCAAGCGCCACGTGTTAGGGTTTCAATATCAGCCAATGACGTTCCAGCTGTGACTCACCGAGTCCCCGCCACCTGTGAGTTTATCAAACCCTGCTGGGTACACTGGCGCAAGCGGTGGTTAAAGATTCAGTTAACTGGTGCCTGGCACCGAACCGCCTTTTTTTCTTCATTCGTTTTCGAAACCCGTGAGCTCGGAGAGCTCCGAACTGTCGTCCGATCATCCAAACGACGTCGTCGTACCGAAGCCCTAACCCCTAACCTAAGAACCCTAATTTCGAATTCGTTCTTTCAGGTAAGCTACGGAGCATTTCAATTCGCCAAAACATTTTCCTTTTCTCTGTTTGGTTGCTGAGAAAGTGCGGGAAAATTGATGGAGGTAAGAATTTTTCTTTTTCTGTGAGTTAATGGATTGGAAAGTATCGGCATTTTAGGTCTCGATGAGGGGCGTAAAGCCGTTGCCGGAGGCGGTTCGTAGCTCGGTGCGTTCTGGAGTTGTCCTGTACGACCTGACGAGCGTTGTGGAGGAGCTGATTTTCAATAGCTTGGATGCCAGTGCAACGAAGGTAATTACTTTATGGAATTTAATTAAGCTTGATTAAGTTTGTGTTTTAAGTAGTAATGATGGTGAATAAGTTAATTAGCTTTACAACTGTTTGTTTATGGTCTCAGGTATCGGTTTTCGTAGGTGTTGGGACATACTATGTAAAAGTAGTGGATGATGGTCAGTGCTGATCTTCCTCTTTCGGTTGTAATCTAAAGAATGTTCGGTTTTGGTGCCTTGGATAATGTTTGTTAATGTTACTTGTAGGGCGCGGGATTACTCGTGATGGATTGGTGTTGGTGGGAGAAAGATATGGTAAAGTTCTCATTTTCCCTTATAATCAATCCTTTAATTGAATGTACTTTAAAATATTGATGCTTGACTTAGATGCGTCTATGTTTTGTGAATTTTATGATGTATGGTATATTTAATAAGCAGCAACGTCAAAGTTTGATCATTCTACTAAGACGGATGCTGGAACTGGGAGCTTTGGTTTCCGAGGAGAAGCATTGGCTTCCATTTCTGATGTTTCATTGTTAGAAATCTTAACAAAAGCTTATGGGAGGGCAAATGGGTATCGCAAAGTCATGAAGGTGTGGGCTTTTTACTGTTTTGCGTTTGTTTTTCATAACCGAATTGGTTTGTGCCTTTATGCAAGTTTAGCTCTGGTTAACTTTTCCTCCATTTTTCATAGGGATGCAAATGTTTGTATCTTGGAGTAGATGATGACAGGAAGGATGTGGGCACTACAGGTACCAACCTATTACTGTTGCTATTGTCTTCATTTAAGCTTGTCAAATTTTCTAATTACATTACATTACTCCGGATAAATGGATTTCATTTGTTTATGGAAATGAATTTCATTGAAGGTTTATCAAACATGGTTAATTTGACGGGTTCCATTACATTACTCTGGATAAATGCTTAATTGCATTTTCCCTGGATAATTCCACGTACATTAAGATTTTGATTGATCACTTGGTTGTTGTTACAGTTGTTGTTCGTGATCTGTTTTACAATCAACCAGTTCGGAGGAAGTACATGCAATCCAGGTGCCAGTTGTGGATCATTTTGTTTTCTTTATGTGGTTGATATGAGATTGTTTTCAGCTGCCTCAAACAATATAGTGCAATGAAATAAACTGATTTGATCTGCTTTTTGATTTGCTTTACAAACTGGAAGCCCCAAGAAAGTATTGGACTCTGTCAACAAATGTGTACATCGGATTGCCCTTGTGCACTCAGATGTTTCTTTTAAAGTTGTAGATATTGAAAGGTTTTCCTCTAAACACATTTTCTAGTTGAAGAATGTATGGTTATTGGTCTTTATTTCCTTGTTTATTAATTTAATACTAACTCTATGTAGTGAGGATGAGCTTCTTCGTACAATTCCTTCTCCCTCTCCCTTGACACTATTGAAAAGGACTTTTGGGACTGAGGTCGCCGACACTCTTCATGCATTGAACACAAGTGATGGCAAATTACAGCTTTCTGGATACATATCTAGCCCTTGCAATAATGTCACCAATAAGGTAGAAGGATTTATATAGATGATGTAGATGATTTATACTTTTTAAATGTTTGTATCCTTGTTTCTTATTCTTGAAACATTTATTTTGCAGGCCTTCCAGTATATCTGTATCCATGTCTATATTTTGGAGAATACCAAATTATAGAAGGAGTGTGTTAGGTCTGAGATGAGTTATATTTTGTCCTTGACCTTGACACTGGCAGATATTAACTTGCGGTTCGTTTGCAAAGGGCCAATTCATAAATTGCTTAATCAGCTGGCCAATACTTTTGAAATCTGGGATCCAGGTAAGGCTATTGATGGGTCCCAAAATAGGAAGCGAAGTAGGCCTCAGGCATTTGCAGCTTATGTTTTGAATTTAAGCTGTCCCCAAATATTTTATGATTTAACCTTTGAACCATCAAAGACATATGTGGAGTTCAAGGTAACATTCCTTTTTTGACTGTGAGTTGTGATCTATGTATCATATACGATCTGCTACTCAAACGCTAACTTATTATAATATATACATTTGTATTTAAATCGCTGAACATTTATGCTTCTTTTTCTTCTGTCTCCCCCACTTTGGCCAGGATTGGGCTCCGGTACTCGCCTTTATTGATAAGGCCATTCAGAAATTCTGGAAGGAAAAGATGCCTGATGGTACACCTTTGCCCCTGGCTTGTTTCTGAGAGCTTCTTTCACTTACGTTGGTGTGAAGGCATATTAATGAATCATTATTTTGGTATAGTGTATTTTTTAAAAGTGTATTAACCTCTAGGATATTTCTAGGAGAATCTGGTTGTCATGGAGCTGATATTTTCATAGAAGATCAAATGCGGAAGAAAGGTGGCAACATTAAATCTACAGATGAAAGTAAGGAACATGATTTTTTTTTTTTTTTTCACATTTTCATTTGGCAGTGAATTGAGTATGAGTTCTGAGCTGAATGAAAGATGTTAGTTTGGTTCAGTTTTCCTGGCTCATATCCTTTCTCTTGGTAGATTTACTTGATGGAGATTTGTCAGAACTCTCTAAGTTTGGGAAAAAAGAGAGCAGGCAAATTTGTCAGGCTTCTCCTGACATTATGGATGTGTTAATTCAAGAAGAGAACCGTACATCTCAGAAGAAACATGTCAGAATGCCATTTGAATATACTGAAGATTTCAATGGCTTCCAAGGGCAACTTGTTGGGATTGAATTGAGTCCTCACACTGATTATTCTTTTCAATCACGGGATGATTGTCTAGACAAATGCATGCTAACAACTCAACAGAAGGAAAATCATCCTTGGATGTCGGATATCAAACATTTCTCTGATGAAGATTATATCCTTGAGAATAGATCCACTGCTGCAGAAAGATCCAGTAATGTGGAGGACAATATCTTTAGCTCAGAATGGAAAGATGAGCCCTTTAAAGTTGATCCCAGTGTTGGCATTGGTTCAGCAAGTAGTAGAGTATCTTATGACCGGCATGAATTCGATAGCGATGTAGAGTTCACCCAGAATCTAGTACAACCGTTCCTCAAGAGTTGTTCCTCAAAAGAAAGTTTTCTATATGAGAGGGATCTGTGTGCAGATAATGGGATTAAATATCAAAGTGATGGCTTCGGGAACAAGAGAAGGCGGGGTGGCTCTTCTAACAGTGGTGAAATTCCAGAAATTGACGGCAGCAAGAGTTTTGATTTCTTGTGGCCAGAGGAGGAATCAAGTGCTCGGCCCTTAACCAAAATTTTGACAAAATTTGACCTGTCTACAGAGTTTGATTCTCCGTCAAGAGCTTTTATAAAGTCACGTCCACACTATGGGGAGCAGTTTTATGAAGAAAGTTCAGTCATGAATGTAGAGAACATTGGTTCCTGCCATAGGACCTTAAATAATGATTGGTGCTCGTTGATCTCGAATTCGTTATCCCAAAACACGTATTTGGACTATGAACCTGTCTCTGATATAAATGCAGTTGAAGGACATTATAGATCTGTTAAAAGGGCTACTAATAGGCATTTTGTGGATGGTGAAGAAAAGGACTGCACATATGGTTATGGTATAATGTCAAAGAGGTCCAGCCGAGAACACTGCACTACGCATACAGACCATGAACTGGATTTTAGTGATTATTCAAGTTCAGGAAAATTCTTTCAGCCACACAATTTAGATGGCGAGTTTTCTCCCGAATGTTCGGATATATTAGCTGACGAGACAGGTTGGTCATATTTGCATGCCCGCAGAAAAGATAACATGGGTATTGAGTTGTATAAAAAACAAAAAGATAATTTTAGAGATCAAGATTGTCTACAAAATCAATCTTCCATAGGAAGATCGAAAAGAAGCCATTCAGCACCACCATTCTATAGAAGCAAGAGGAGGTACTCTACTTTATGTCATCCTTTGACAACAACAACAGGCAAACCTGATGCACAAACCTTTCATGATGCACCTACTTATCCAGGTATTATCATGTGATTTCCCTTTAGGGCGCAGGAGCTGATATAGGTTTGGCTTAGCTGATACACCTTTTGTGCAGAAGTTAGCAAGATGAAGGATCTCCATAAACCTCCTGGTGGTTGCCATCTAAATTTGAACTCGAGTTCTCTCGAGGATTTCCCACTAGCCATCAGGTACTTGAACTTCAATTATTTTCTCATTAGTCATTACGTTATGTTTTCCTTTTAAGTTATGACTCTATCCTCTCAACCATCAAATTTTCTTTCAGATCAGATATTGAGAAATCTCAAGATATAAAGGCTGGTGTAAACAAGACGCACAAAGTTGAAATGTTTGAACAGTCTAAATGTTCTGAGATTCAAGCCACTGCTCCAATTAAAGGTATCTTGTATGTTTATTATGGACAGTGTAATCAATACTTGAATGCTTATTATAAAATAACTTCTTTATCATTTATTGGACAAAATAGTGTTAGCTCTAAACCTTGCCCTGTTTCAGAATTTATCTCCAAGGATCAAAACTCCCTGAACTGTGGGACTAAATGGCGGAATTGCTGTCCCCAGATCACGGTGAGTAATAATATGTGTGTGTGTGTGAGTGGACAGTTGATGCTCGAGAGTCAAGTATCATCGCTATACTTGTTTTCCGCAAAAGTTTGCATCACTTAATCAAATTGTAATTGGGAATAATATTTTTTTTATAATGCAGAGCTCAAGTAAAACACAAGGTCTTGATGATCAAAACATACTTGACATCTCTTCTGGATTCTTGCATCTCTCTTCTGACTCATTAGTTCCTGAATCTATCAACAAGAACTGCCTCAGTGATTGCAGAGTTCTTCGCCAGGTGGATAAGAAATATATTGCAGTTATAGCCGGTACTACACTTGCTGTCATTGACCAGGTCTGTTTGTTGTATATTTTTTCAGGTTTTTTTTTTTTTTTTTTTTTTTTTTTTTGGAGTTTTGGTTTGGGAGTTATGCTCTTATATAAATCAGCAGTAAGTTTCTTGTTAAATAAGGGGCACCTACAATTCACTTATAGATCACAACAAAAGTTTGCATGTATCTAATCACGTTCTTTACTCACCCAAAAGTGGCCTTCAGAGAGGAAGAAATAAACTACCTAGGATATTAGTTTATATATGAAAATCTTGGTCACTCGAAAACTTTATCAGAATAAGATGGAATTGTATGTCTTCGAAGTAGATGCATAAGCGTAAATATGCAGTACATGCAGCTGTATAAAACATTAACTACATTCATACTAAGTCGCACATGCACACTAATGCAGCTGGAGTTCTAACTTTAGCAGCAATTCTTTTCTACAGCATGCTGCAGATGAAAGGATTCGGTTGGAGGAGTTGCGTCAGAAGGTATTAGTATCGTCCCTGTTTAAACTGTTGAAAATGATATTTCTATTTTGGCTTACATGACTAGCTGACTACGTAGGTGCTATGTGGAGAAGGAGAAGCAAAGGCGATTACTTTTCTGGATGTTGAACAAGAGTTGGTATGTAGTGTATCTGATGCTAAATGAAATTTTAATGGTTGCATTCCTTGACTCTTTGGTCTTATAACATAATTCAGGTGCTGCCAGAGATTGGCTACCAGTTACTGCATAACTATGCAAAACCAGTTCAAGAGTGGGGTTGGCTCTGCAACACACATACTGAAGGTTCAGGGTCCTTCAAGAGGTATTTTACGTGACTTACCTGGCATATTTCTTATTTATTGATAATTTATTATTTACAAAAGAATATGATACTGCAACCAGTGTCCAACATTATGAAGTTATGAACATAACACAAAAACTTGGCAGGCTTCTGTATTGCTGATTTGAGTGTCACTAGATAAACTCTGCAAGACTATTGGGGTGCCCCTAAGGATTTGAAATTCTTGTAATTGCAATGTTTAGTTTTCGGTTGCACAATTGAGTTATGAATCAGCGCATAACGTGCATGTCTAGTGTTTGATTTCATGTTATGTATTCATCTATTAAACGTTGTTGCTTCTTTTGCCTCATTTTGGTTTTCATGCTTGGTGTTGCAAAAATATGATAAGTTGGACACCACTTGCATGGTTAATTTTTGAAGCTGTATTGTATTTTCTGAGACATTGTTGTCATGTACCCTGACTTTTGGGATTTAACCATTTGGCAGGAATTTGAATCTCCTTCACAGGCAGCCAACAGCCATCACACTTATTGCGGTAAATAACCCATCACTTCTCATATTTAAGTCTTCCATTCACTCTTTTATGAGCTCAAAACATGTTGAACCAAGATCATTTACCTATCTCTACATTGTTTCGTTTGAAGTGATGACTTGATATGAAGCTGCCGCTCATATGTTCCCGTTATTGATACGATTTTCTTCTATAAACGAGATGCAGGTACCCTGCATCTTAGGCGTCAATTTATCTGACTTGGATCTTATGGAATTTCTTCAGCAGGTAATGTGCCTTTAGTTCTATGACAGTTTTCCCTTCCTCTTTTTCTGACGATGTTCTTTATCGTATTCATTCCCCAACTTTAATTAACTTATGACTGACAGCTTTCTGTTGAATCTTCAGCTTGCTGATACAGATGGATCATCCACAACGCCACCATCAGTTCTTCGAATCCTAAACTCTAAAGCATGCAGAGGTAAATCTGAACCTTCGTGCTCACCCTAGAGGCAAACAAGTCTTGTTCAATAATACGGACCTAAAGATTCTTAAACTTTTTAGGGCAAGAATCTTATTAGGGCCTTTCCTCCACTGAGTATATTGCATACAGAAACTGGAAAGTCAACCTTGCGTTGGTGTAATTATAGTGACAGAATAACCTTGTACTCTTTGACCTCTTAACGCAGTTCTTACTTTTTCAATCATTTCCTTCTCTTGTCAGGTGCAATTATGTTTGGGGATTCCTTGCTTCCTTCCGAGTGTAACCTCATCGTTGAAGAGCTAAAGCAGACTTCTCTATGTTTCCAAGTAAGTGGTCGTTACAGGCTAAGAAAACTTATGGATGTGAATGTGGATTTGTAGTATCGGGGAGAGGCTTCTATGTTGGCTTCCTGAAACACTGAAAAAAAAATTTGTTTTGCAGTGTGCTCATGGTCGACCAACAACTGCCCCGCTTGTCAACTTGGAGGCGTTGCATAAGCAAATAGCTAAGATTGCGTCCTCAAATGATGGTGCGGATCAGTTGTGGCATGGGTTAGGTCGACATGAACTTAGTCTCGCACGTGCGGAAAAACGTTTAAACTTGGCTAGAAGCTAGAGTGATGACGATCCAATTTTGTTCCAGAGTCACAATGCCGGCCCTGCCTATGCGGAATTGACACATTCAAAGCCGTAAATTCATTCTCATTCTTTGTACCTAGTGTATAGCATGCTTCATGCTGATAAAGTACATATGCCATTGCCAGCCCCATTGAAGAAAAACAAGGAACGTGCCTTTTTATGAGCACTTGACTGATCGTGTAACTTGTTTTTCCACATAAAGAATATCATTTCATTTTAGTTTTCTGTTAACCAATCTTGTTTCAGCCAAGATTTATGACGTTTTGTCACAACGGTACAATAGATGAAAATCTGTTGTCATCGAGATATATCTCTTTATGTCTATGTCACTGATCACGTGGGCAGATTTTTGTAAAGCGAATGTTTTGCAGGTAAATACTTAATCATGATAGTGGTTGGGCACCCCGGATTTGTAATCAATACGTGATTAGTCTAATCTTTGGTGGCAAGGCAAGCATATGGTAAACCATGATTACAATCATTTATCTTGCAGAAAACTTAATAGTATTTTTATGCAGAAAACTTAATAGTATTTTTATGGTAAATTAAGAGGAAAACTAACGAAAAGTTTTTAAAAACTTTGGCTTTAATCAAAAGGACAAAATACATGTGTAAGTGAATAGTACCAGGAGTGACTTTTCAAGGTTAAAATGTCCTTAATGTTATAAGTGAACAATACCAGGAGTGTTTCGTTAAGATTCCCTAAATTAAGCCCCTGAACTATTTGAAATCAGCCAATTAACTCCTCATCATGAGATTCAATTAAATTTTATATACTTTGCTGTCAAATAGTGGCACGACTTTACCCTCAAAAGTGAATTACGCGTTGGTCACGTGCCGGTATTTGGGGGCAAAGTGAAAAGAAATTTCATCGAATATGACGGCAAGAGGTGAGTTGTCTAATTTCAAATGGTTCAAAGGGTTAATTTACTGTAAAAATAGTTCATAGGGTCACTCCAACTGGATAATAGTTCAAGAAGTCAAATCACTCTTGCCAGAGTTTGAAACTTTGGCTCCAATTATAGCAAGAGTGAAGGAGAAACGAGGGAGGGAGAATCAGAACAGTCACCGGTACACAAATGGTTAACTCGAATACTCGACTACTCATTCGATTGCTATATCGGAATGCTGCCTTACCAAATCAACAGTAAAGAATGAGAACAAACTTTGAATTTACATTGAATTTGGCTACAATTAATCAAATTAGCAGATTGTACAGTGTGACCTGCGTAACTGACTGCAATAGGAATTCCTTTAAATCTTGTATGTATCAAAATCCTCGCCTTTCATCCTCCTCGTCACTTGGTTTGCAACAGAAACTCCATCAATCGGAATGCTAAACAACTACGTGACCTTGAAGAGGATGCATTAGCTCCGCAAATTATTCTATGTTGCTTGAGCAGCAATCAATCATCTCCATCAACCATCTTCCGTACATGCGTTTGAGCTTCCTTTAGTACCAGTGGCAGCACATAAGGCCTTCCAGATGGGCACCAACATTTTCATAGGCGGACGCAATTCCTGGAAAACGAATTCAACTTTCAAAAGCCAAGCTCTTTCATCACATTTATGCCTCCTAATAGCTTGCCAATCGGATGATTCTCCAAGCTTAAGTTGATAAGTAGAAGGAATTATGTACCTTAAAAACTAATACCAATTCTGCTTCCCCGTGTACAATGAAAGACAGGCTCCAGTAACAAGTAACTGGAGTCACACATTCTAGTACCACAGGTTTTAAAATCTTGTCCATAGGAACGAACCGACGAATAATCTTTCCACTACAATGGTAAAAGGGGTAAATTCGCACAGATGATTTAGTCAATAAAGATAATACACATAAAACAAATAGAGAGAGAAGCTACCTCACATAGTGAGTTTCTAGTTGAACTCCAAACGCTGGCATAACCATGATGGACTCTGTCGTCATTAATACACTAAACAAGGTAAGAGCGTGACAAGAAACATTCTTAATGTGAAATAACACGGGAAGTATCAGTTCAGAGGACCAAAAGCCCCATCACTCGGGTCCTCACCTTTCTCAACACTCTTCTGAAGCAATTTTACAAGGAACGCATCTAAAAGGAGACTCCATAAAACAATGATGACTGATTTCTCCTGTTAATTGTAAGATCATTGTGTCAAAGTTGTTGAGGTATGATGGAATTTCAGATACCCAATACGTTCTTATAAAACGGGCATATAATCCACTGTGAAATTTCTTTCAAGAACAAGGTTTTCAAACAAACCAAACAAAATCCTGCAACAGAAAATGGCAACTGAAAGTCTCTCGCCAGACTAAATTCAAGTTCATAAGTTCTTAAACTGGACCTCGAGAATAAAGATATAAACAGAAGTACAAAGTAAAATGATTTATACGAGATATATGAAATTAAGCGGATATAAGGCATACCTTAACAAAGAAAACGTAGAAGGCGGTAGCTAGAATAACAACAGCAAACAAGTATACGAAGAGACCCTTCGCACCACTCTTTCTTACAATGATGTGGTGCACATCAACTGCTTCACAAGGCCGCTTACAGTCATGTAAATACGTATATCTCGAATTAGTTATAGATGAACCCACCATTATGAACCCACCATTCCCCCCAAACTAGTTCTTCATATAATCGTCCCTTTATACTGTCATCTGCATATCCACAAAAGAACCAATTCTTAACATTGCTATGATTGAACTCAAAACATAAAGAAAACTTGGTCAGGATAATTGTGTCATTCAGTAAAGCTACTCTAATCTACGGGGACGGCGTGCAATGGAGCGGGCACACTACCTTGTCCAACTGGCCTAACCCGCAACTGCAACATTCAGTGAAAATGGTTTGTTTATGTTACTACACTGTAAAGCTCCCACCTTTATAACAATGGTTTAGCTACATTTGTGAAATCGAACAATCTGAAATGAATTTTCAGCTGATACAATGCTGGATTTTTGCCCAAAAATTCCATGAAACAATTAAAAACATAAAAATGGTAAACCTTACTTTCATAAATCGATAAGAATAAAGCCTTGGCGATTTCTGTAGATTAGGCACTGCATTGGCATTGGCCAACACAATGCCAAATCCATGGAAATTAGGGTTTGAAGTTTGCATTGAATGGGGAAATTCTAATGTGACCCGAATCAACTTACTCGAGACGAAGTCCTCTTTCAACCTCAATGGCGATCGGAGCCCAGGCCCTGAAGCCTCTCAAATCCTGCTCCTCCCGCCCTTTTCTGCAAGCCCTAATTGTAAAATCATGGAAGACGACTACGACTGTGATACGCAGGTTCGATCAGAAGAGTGAGTCTGCTGAAAACCCAAATTTCGAAACCTGTTGGAGCTGGTGGAGTTGTAGTGCAGAGAATAAATTACTGTTCACGTAATTAAACAAATTACTTTAATGGTAAAATTAATTTAACCAAAGAATAGTAGATTTATTAAAGAATACCGCTATTCACATACTTATTTTTACCTTTCACGCACTCTTGTTAATTGTTTGTTATTGATCATTTTCAATTAATTTGATTTGACGGTAAAAAATTAAAAAGAATGAGTAAAAAGTAAAAATAGATATGTAGATAGTACAATCCTTACTAAATGGAGTCGTTTTGATACTTAAGCTTTTGGGCACGCATCATAACCGTTCATGCATTGTGAATTATACATGCATCAATGATTAAAATCTCACGCATAAGCATCTTACTGTAGAACAATTTTATTAACTAGTTAGTGTCTATAGTAATTTTCTTTTAACAGTTGGTCATTAATTGAATTTTACTTATTCCAAAGTTAAACTCAAATCCCCAACTTTTTTTTTGTCAACAAATCCTTAACTTGAATTGCTTGTATCAAGTTAATTATATATATATATATATATATATATATACACACACACACAACCGAAATTCTATACTGCTCTAATTTATGAAGAAAAAAAAAATTAAACTCGAGCGCAAAAAGCGACATTAAGTTGAGTTATTAGTCTTGTGCGAGAGGTGAAGTTAGCTTCCCAACTCAACAAAACAACCCAACTTGTAATCTTTTTTTACTTTTAGCAATTGGTACATTTGGCCGTTTTACAAAAGGTCGATGCTTAAATATTTTTTCCATTATTACATTGGAAGAGATCAAACTCGTAATTACATTGAAAGAGGATTTTGTCTTCAATAGTCTCTAGACTACTAAATAGTGTCATCCATTGAATTGGCAACTAAACAATAATTGTATGTTCTCAATTCAACTATGACCACTCATTTTCTGTGAAAGCCATCGAACATTTGATAGTTTGAGTCTTCGAATAATTCATTACAAATGTTGATGATAGCAACCAGGCGTCCAAAGGCAATTAAACAATTTTGCATTCCAAATCCAACAAATTAATCTCACCTAAACGAGAGATTTTCATTGTGCCGAAAACACGGTCTACGTCTAATACACCAAATATCACAATACAAGTAGTTTGATACTTAAAAAAAAAAAATTCAACCACTTGTATATGACATTTAGTGTACCAATCATATAATCATATCCTTTGACAATTTTATAGTGTTCCCGGTATACTAAAAATTTCTTCACCAGAACAATCATATAATCATATCCTTTGACAATTTTTTCATAATTGCCCCAAGCCCCCCTCATGCTAGTGAATGCAATGATTGTATTGAACCTTCAATTCAATGACCTACTTTTCTTTCTTTAAGACCAAACTTTCATAGGAAAACTAATGGAAATGACTTGAAAACTTTGATTTTTAACAATAAGGACAAAATAAAGGGTAAAATGCATAGTACCATGATTGACTTTTTAGTGTAAAATGTAGATTTTCGTTACAGTGAACAGTACCGGGAGCTTTTCATTAAAATTCCCAACTTTTATCTCATATTTCCCTCCTCCAACTTACCCAAACACTTGAACCTTTCGTTGCAAAAAAAGATTTAATCAAATCATAAATTAAGCACAGAAAAACGCATACGAGTGGTTGGATACTTTTAAAAAAAATTTCAACCACTTGTATATGACACTTAGGGTGCGTTTGGTACGTGGGACGGGACGGGACGGAACGGGACGAGGCGTTCCGTCCCGCGTTTGGTGCGCCAAAAATGGGTGGAACAGGCTGTTCCACGGGACAGATTTTGGGTGTTTTTGCGTTCCACCTCCCCCCCTGGAACGGGTTTGTTCCACGTCTGTGGAACACAATGTTTTACCATTTTAAGACAAATATACTCTATGTCTTTTTCAAAAATTACACCTTCGTTCCGTCCCGTCCCGTCCCGTCTGCATACCAAACGCACCCTTAGGTACCGTTTGGTACATGAGACGGGACGGGACGGAACGGGAAGAGTCGTTCCGTCCCACGTTTGGTGCGCCTAAAAACTGTGGAACGGGTTGTCCCATGGGACGAAATTTGGCTGATTTTTCGTTCCACCTCTTCCCCCTGGAACAACTCGTTCCACATCCGTGGAACACAAATTTATAACATTTTATGACAAAATTTCTCCTTATCTTTTTCAATATTTATATCATCCGTTCCGTCCTGTTCCGTCACGTCCCTTCCCATTCCGTCCCGTCTGCGTACCAAACGGTACCTTAGTGTACTAAATCATATTCTGGGTAGCCTGAAAATTTCTTCACCAGGACAATCATATAATCATATCCTTTGACAATTTTTTTTTTTATAATTGCACCAAGCCCCCCTCATGCTAGTGCATGCAATGATTGTATTGAACCTTCAATTTCAATGATCTACTTTTCTTTCTTTAAGACCAAACTTGTATCTCATCTTTCCCATCTTTCCATCCTCCAACTTACACAAACACCTAAACCTTTCCTTGCAAACAAAGATTTAATCAAATCGTAAATTAAGCACACAAACGCATATTAGGCCAATTGGCAAGAACAGTAGTCCTGTCTTTTTGTATTCAAGTTCGAATCTACCTCCACAGACTAGAATTGTTTAAATTATCGTCTTGCCGATGAAAAAAAAAAAAAAAGTAGAAAACAAGCACATAAACTCTCATTGGCTTCCCAAAATAAAAGATCTATTCTCATTCTATAAACAAAGCAAAAGGCAAAGCAAGATTGATTAGTCAAGGCTCAAAACACAAAAACCCCAAAAGCAACTTTCCATATGTCATCATACTAGTATAATATTTATCACTATCTCTATCTACTCTCCAAGTTAAATTGAGTTGGAGCCATAACTCTCTGCTAGGGTTAGGCTTGCTATGTCTCCATTTCAAACTGAACCAACCAAACTCACTCAATCAGGGATCTCCTTCACAAAATAGCTCGTCAAACAGAACGAAAACTCGGACATTCACGAATGAGGATCAACCCGTCATGCCATAGTCTTCTGCCTCCTGAAAAAGATTATAATTTCCGGCTTCCATCTTTCCGGTCATCAGGTCATGCCCTGCAAAATACATGCCATTTCTGTCACGATTTCACAAATCTTAAAAGTTTAATACACATATTTTTCATGCGTGTAAATGAGACAGCAAGGGACTTCACAATGTTCTCATCTTTGTTCCAAATAGAAACGCGACGCTGATAAATTTTGTATGTATGATGTTATTTGTTACCAAATCTGTAAATCATAATCCTAAGATTTAACCGAAAATCAGTAGCGTTCTTAGGCAGCACATATGCATGCGGGAAACTTACAAACCTATTTAAATTTCAGTGGTTGATATTTTGTTTGCTTGTTGAGTATATCTTGCGAAAGGGGTAAATCGGTAATAAATAGGATGGTAAGCCAAGAGCCAGAAAGAAAAGTTTATACAATAACTTACTTGAGAGCACATCATCATAGAAGGCCATTTCGCTTAAATGTCTAGAACTCCTTAAACCGCTGTGTGACGGGAACATCTTATCTGCCTTAGTGGTATGCGGATCCAAGAAATGCAGGTCAGAACTTATCTCCTGGCTCTGGAAGCACAAATCTTCAGTCCTTTGAGCTGAGTTCTGCTGGGACTGAAACGTTTCCTCCGGTCTAGTTTTTTTGTCCTTAGGTGAATCAACCTCTGTCTCCACTTCTGATTCAGCATGGTTACATGCTGCATTTTGTTGCTTCCTCTTTGATCGAGCGCGCCTGTTCTGAAACCAATTGTACACATTTGTTTCGGAAATTTGCCCGTGCTGGCTCAGCTCAGAGGTGATCTCCTTGATCTTCTGCTTGCTTGGAGTTCCATTCCCTTGCTCGAACAAACGCTCAAGAATTTGGAGCTGCAACGCTGTTGGAGTCCACCGCTGCCTGGCAGTAATTTTGTGGCCAGTGGATGTCATCAACTGATCGCAGTACAGATTCCCCATCCTGACTCCTGAGATAGCAAATGCAGATGTTTTTGTTCAAAGCATATATGGTGTCATTGCATATACTAGCGAATGTGAATGCATAACAAAGTTTTCGTTAATATTTTATTAACTAAAGCGCAGATGCGTGCGTAGCCATATTAGCTAGGGCGGATGTTTAAGGTAGAATATCGCCTGTATAAACTAAAAAACCTAATCAGTTCAATTTCCAGATCACAAAGAGCTAAATCTGAACAAACAGAGGAACCCAAAGAAGTGAAATCCAACATCTCAAGTTAGGAGCTTTTCGCCTTGACCTACGAGGGCAATTTTGGAGGATAACATTCTTTGAACAAACACCAGAAGAAACTAGAGATCAATGGTAGAAAGGACCAACCCAAGTGAGGAACCCTAAAGTAAAGAGAGAAACGAAACCACAAACAACCAGAGAAACAAGCAAACAAACATCTATACCCTTTCAAAACAAAGCACAAGAACATACAATTGGAATGTCAAAGTAGCGGTATCTCAAGCTAACGGACCGTCAAGTGAAAAAAATAAAACAGAAGTGCACGATTGGCTTGAAATACCGTTACTATGACATTTTAAGTATAGGTAAGCCTTCAACAAGGACGACAAATTGCCAGGCATGAAATAAATTGGAAAACTACAAAAAGGCCAAAGTTTTGAGGAAAAATTACAAACAGAATCCTTAAGAAATATAAAAAATCCATCTCAGAAAACCAATAGATGAACCCAAATGACCACTGAAAGCAACCATAAACAAGGACCATATTGCAAAAAGCAAAAAAATGGAAGGACTAAAAGAGAAAAGTGAGAAAAATAGAGGGACCTGCAAGATCTTGCTGCGCAGTGAGGTTCTTGTGCATCTCAACAAGCTGCTCACAAATGGTGGCATAAACTGCAATCTGTTTCCTCAGAGTCTCCAACTGCTCATCAGTCATCACCTTCACATACATCACTCCTCCACTCCCATTCCCCTCCATCTCTTGCTGCTTCTCCCACTCCATCATCTCTCTCTACAACTTTCTCTCTCTACAGTCCTCGGTCTGTGCGTGTGTTGAAAAACTGAGACAGTGATTCTTGTCAAAGAAGAAGAATACAAAGACAATGAGAAAGTAAGGCGACAAAAAGATGGAGAGAAAATATAAACACGGGCCAGAGGATGTTGAAAAATCAAATAAAAAAAAGAAAAAGGAGCAAATAATTGGTGGGTTGGTGTAGTGTTCCCATGTGTGCGCGTTAGTGCAATCCTTGTACCATACATCATTGTCTACTTGCCCGAAATTACACGGTAAAATTTTAACACGCGTTCAGATCGTTAAAATTAATAGTATATCTTATGTCTTGATGGACTTCAAAAAATTTCGACGCAAGAGTTCTGTTGGCATTCCTTTTTCTTTTTTCTTTTTCCTCTAAATTTTTAATATAGTTTCCGAGAGATTTGTAGAATCCTAAAGAAATCTTTGATTGATGAAAAAAATGATTTACCTTCCCGTTTTACATATAATTTACATTTGATCATAATCGATCATTATATCCTTGTTTTGAAAGTAAGTTCCAATGAAGAAGCCCCTAGAGAAAAAGTTTCATGTAATTGAAGCCTTACAACTAATCCTATCATCAATGTTTGAGTAAAATGCAACCCATTAACAGTAATTGTTTGCTTAAAATTTTAATTAACGATCCCATCAATCACTAAAGAGATATGAAGAATTTTTACAAGCGATATTCATAATTATAATTACGCCATCCATGACAAATGTAAGGTGAAGGAAAAATCTATCCTACTCTCAAATGTAGTTCAAGTTCATGATCTGCCAATGTAGTTGAAAGCACTTTTGTTAGTAGCGCTTCTAAACTTGTTTAAATTCAAATTATTTTTTCAGACAACACAGGAAAAAAATTAAATCGATTTTAAGGGTTTGGATTTTGAGAGTTTTAACGAAATACTTCTGGTATTGTTACATTTTTACTCTTTTCTGTATTCACTACAACTTTATTTGTCATTTTTCATTAAAACTAAAAAAAATTTAAACTTTTCGTTAGTTTTCTTTTGGATTTTCTATATAAAAATAAAAAGGGTTTAGGATTTAGGGTTTGAAGGAATTTACTCGGTATTTCTTGTAGTTTGCGGTAAAGTAATTAGAAATTACTGGATGATCAGTGGTGGTAGGCCTCAGCTCCATCAGTGAGGGTGCCCTGATCTGACATAGCTAGTTGAACGAATGAATCTTGGTCTTGGAGCCAACATCTGCTCGGAATCTCTTTATAAGAATTTTTAGGATCCGTGACGTCTTCGTTTAATGTATATTATATAATTAATTTTTATTAAATACTATTTATATTTAATTTTAAATAAAAAAATTTAAAAAAGTTTCTCATTATTATATATAATATACGATAAAATAATATAATTTATAAATCTCTTCACAAAAAGTATCCGAGGATCCGGATTGGGTCTTGAAGCACCGTGCTCTGCGCGCGGCCGCTACAGTGAAGTACTTGTTGTCCTCTAGTCTGTACTGCCACTCAAATTCTGACATTGGTGTTGGATTTCTTCATGTCAGAACTTGTTCTACAGTCACTTTACACATCGATGATTCTAACCCATCCTAATGTCTTCTTCCTTCTCTCTTCTTCTATTTGAATCACGTCAACATTTTATATTAATTTTTTTATAAAAATAATAAGATAAAAAAATAATGTGTGAGAATAGGGAATGGAAGGGGATAAGAATAGAAGGGGAGATAATCCTACTCCGATCTTCTGAGTTTTTTTTTTTCTCTTTGTTTTATTTTAACAATTACCATTATGTCACGTTAATATTTTGTGTTGACTGCTTTATAAAAAAAGACAAAGTGAAAAGTGTAAGAGGACGGGAAGAAATGAAGGAAATTAGAAAGAAGAGAATCATAGTTTCCCAGAAATTCGTATATCATATATCGTAATATAAATGGAGAAAATAATATGTTTTTTACTATTTTTTTACTCACATTATGAGACCTAAAGTACCCAGTTGAATACGAGGGAATTCAAAATTATTCTCCATCCAACGGACATCATTTTACTGCACAAAGATGACCCATCACATAAAGTAAAGTACCACTTGGACTAGAAATTTCTTTTAATTAGGATTTAATTTACTTTTTCTGTTACACCTTTATTACGTGACATGTTTGATATGCTAATATCAACAACTATATTATTTATATGTTATTGATACTATTAATACTATAATAGGTCAATGACATAGTTAATATGTTTGTCAATGAAAACCTAGTTAGAAACTTAGAAAATGAACAAAATAATTTTATTAAGCGGTTGAACAAAACCATTTGATTAGACAGTTAAACATACAACAATATATTTGTACTAATGAGTTTGGGTAAGCTAAATAATCACCCGCTATAATAATTTAGTTCACCGTCCACAAAAGTTAAACATAAAAACCTTTTGCTTATACATATAGATGAATACCATATAACAATACATAATTTGTCTAAGAACTTAAATACAAATTTTGTAGGAGGCTTTGCTACCTGTCAACATATATGCATCTGAAAGCGTGGGTCGGTTTGACATGCATGTGAATGTGATCCAAAATTCATGCGTGCCATGATAGAAGAAGATATATGCATTTGTTAATCTAAATCAATTGTATTTGGAACATATTGTGTTTTGATGCTGCCATTTTTTTTTAATTAGAACTTAGACTGATGCATGCATGGAGTCTTTCTTCCCTATTATTTTATTTTTTTTCCCCAAAAAGTTGACTTATTAGCTATTAGATTAGTGTAAAACATTCACAAGCACATTAATTTTGTGTTTGTAGCATTAGTACCAATTACACGTAAACACGCGTTGGAGCTTATCGATGACGATTAAGCTAATTTTGACTAATTAATGTGGCAATTAGCATGATTAGGAGACATGGCATGTGCCCCTCCAGCTTGTAGATTTGATCTAAGTTGGGGAGTCCAAACAATTGATGGTTTTCAAATATTAGGATTTGCCATTTATAAGCCCCCATTGGGTTTTTGTGGTTCATAGTGTTGAGAAAATTACAAGGGGATTCTCTTAAAAGTAGGACTTTCTATGAATTATTTGTTATCTTTTATAGTTTAATGTCAATTCTCTTACCAACATTATAAAAATATTGTGCCAAAAACATGAGATAGCAGAGAGTCTCTTTAGCATTTCTCGTTAGTGTTTTTTGACCAAGAAAGTGTTTCGGCCTCTTGGGCACAAGGAGCAATTGGTGCAATTTTTGGTGCTAAGTTCAACACTCATTCAAATCATGGACTGCTAAGGCTCAAGTTAAAGTGATGGACATATCATGTTAATGTTAGACGAGTGGGATCAACTTATCTGTTAACTTGAAAATTTATGGCAGTGAGGAGGGGAAAGCTGAACCTAACTTCGAGTGAAAGAACAAATGCTCGGATCACTTGAGTGACAAGTCTATTGCAAGATCATATATTTCGAGTGAAAGTACTACTCTTATTTCCTAATCTCACAAACCCCACAAAGAACACACGCATATGTATATACAAAAACTAACACAAACATATTTACTTCCTTCAAATATATGCTCAACTCACTAATAAGTAATAACTCATGCCCAAGAAAACTAGCTTCATCCTTAAGATCCATCATAACTTCAGTTCATCCAAAATTTCCTGCACAAGATCCCCAATGATTAGGCCTTCCATCTCTTTTACCAGAGCGTTAACGTCCTCGTCCATCAATCTCGACCAAGGAGCTGATCCCAGGTCCCGGGCTGCCATATCATCAAGCGAGTAATAGGGTACATCAGTTGGAGGGTACAGGCACTCGCTGATGATTCCCCACACACAATTCAACAACTTCTTGCCGCACAACGCTGGCAGCGCGGAGGAGCTGATCATTTTTCTCCTGAATTTAGACATGTTTGTTGGTGGTCTGAGAACAGTTGAAAGAGCTTCGTTCAACAGATCGCGTAACAACTTGTGATCTACCCTCTCATTATGATCTTTTGCTGAAGGATCTTCCTTGTTGGCCAAGTTTTTATACGATTCTTCCACTTCTTCGAACACTGAGTTGCTGATTGGCTTCGCAAATGTGTCCCATCTCAACATTGATTTCTCAAATGATCCATCATACAAACCAGAAGCGACAAGCAAATCTCGTATGTAAACCTCTGCGGGGTTGTCTAACCTAGCCATTTCAGACTCAACCGTTTCCTTAACTTTTATGTCCTCAGGCTCATTAGACTCGAGTTGGTTCAGTTGTCTTCGCAACTCTGTAAAATCAAGACTATTAGATGATTATTTCACGCATCAGTTTATATAACACAGCGCATATATACACCTATATGTATATAGTCACACTAAATATATTTAGGAGGACTGTTTACTAAGCATGCACGCATTCATACTATCAAAGGATTTGTCATGTTAGAACATGTACAGAAAAAACTCAAAGAAACAGATGTACCCCTCAGATTATCGCTGATGTCTCTAAAAGCCTGTGGCATGATACTATCTTCTCGTGGAGTTGCACTCGGAGTTGATATTGGACTAAGATAATCAGTTGGCCTCCAGAAATCTTCCTGAGCAGTGCTGCACAGAGATGCAGGACTAGGAGGCACCTCAGTGAAATTATCCTGAGACCACAAAAGAAGATTTAAGATGGAAATAAATTGAATTGACTACTTTCTAGGTATTCATCAGTAGTATGAATAGATCAGATGAAGTATCCTCTTACATGTCTCTCTCCAGAGTTCTTAATCACTGTTGGGCCACTCAAGATATCCTTCATAGGATACCGTTCAATATGAAGTGATTCCAGAACTGATTGATTTTTTTTGCCAAAAAGTCTTCCCCTAAGCATAAAACTGTATCGGAAATTGGAAACTTTGTCTTTAAAATTAAACCTTTCTTTCTTCTGACGTTTCATCTCCATGGACACATGTCCAATGCCTTCATGCTTCCTCTGAATGTGAGCACCGGTTAAAACAAGGCGGTCCTCAAGAAGAAGTTTCCCAAAGGATGTTCCAGGTACTGGGGTGGATAGAGACCTAATGAAATTTCTAGGCGACAACTCTCTATCAAGCACCTCATCTTCATGTGATCCATGTCTGAATGATCTGTTTTTCTCTTGTTCAGATTTCACCATTCCCCTTTCCCTTTCGTTGTCTAATGCAGATAACCTAGATCTCCCGGAAACTAATACAGGATCACGAAGTTCTGTTTCTATTTTTGAAGCATTTCTTAGTCCCTCTAACAAAATTCTTTTAGTATCTCTCTGCATTAACTCCGGGCAACCTGATCCATTGAACTGCATTTCGCTTCTGTATGATCTTGTCGATTCTGATCTCGGCAAATTCATGCCAAGGTCCCTAGTCACACTTTCTCTGACCTGGTTTGCAATGTGTCGAGCAATTTGCTTCGGAGCTGATGGCTGTTCGCTAAATGGCGTCTCAATTCCACTTCCTCGGACAACAGAACCCCTTTTATGCATTTTCCCTCGCAGGTCGCATCTCAGTCGTTCTTTCACCTCCTCGAGAAAATCTTCTATGCCACCTTTCCTCTCTAGAGTGTTTGAAGAACCTGCCCAAGTCTCTTCATGGTTGCAAAATCTATCAGGACCAGGTCTTAAGATAACTATCCTTGTAGGAGCAGAAGATGTGTTGAATGACTCGAATCTCTTCTTACAGTTCATCAGGGAAGATTTCTCAAAGTCTAAGCTCATGGTTCTTCTGCTTCTTGAAGATAAATACTCCGTATGCTCGGCTGGGAATAGTTCTGAAAACTCATCTCCTCTACGTTCCAAAACACCACCTTCATGCGAGATTGCTTTGACCGCGTGATCCTTATGTTCTAATGTTCTCTCCGTTGCTCTATGCCCTGAAACCACCATCTTTTCCTCGTTGAGGTCGCTGTCAATTTTGACAATCCTTGAGCATTCCCTAAACCTGGAAGCTTGCCAGGCTTCAAATTCTTTCTTGAACTTTTTCAGTTCTTCTTCTTGAGGATGTACTCTACGCCTTGGATATTCGATTTTCTGGTCATCGCTCCACCTAGT
Organism: Malus domestica; assembly: GCF_042453785.1. Lineage (NCBI taxonomy): Eukaryota > Viridiplantae > Streptophyta > Magnoliopsida > Rosales > Rosaceae > Malus > Malus domestica. The sequence continues at coordinate 8,949,918 of NC_091662.1, forward strand.
GGCATCTCTCTCATTACTGTGATAATACGAATCAAGATCCATCTGCCCTGAAGAATTTAGCTTAGAAGAAACATGACCAAGTGAGGTCTTTCCATTAATTTCCTTTTTCAAAGACTTCGTTCTCCTACTTTTTCCATTTTCTTCCAGAGGCTGAACTGCAGATTTCGGTTCCACTGGAAACATATCCATTCCCATCAGTTGAGCCACGATGTTTGGTGCATTTTTTCTGGTACTTGAATGTTTGGATATTTCGCCATTAATTAATTTCTTCATTGAACTTTGTTCCAATGGATTATTCTTTTTAGACCAGTCTTCTTCAACCTGATACATGTAATGTAAATTCATTAAAAAGAAAACTAAATATGATTAGCGATAGTGAGACAGGGAGAGAGACAACTATGTAGAAAGTACATAGTATATTCTGATCTCTCGACAAAATAACTAGCTGGAATTGGAGATTTACTCAAAACATCTGACATGATGAAATTTGGTAGAAGAAAACACAATATCAGATTCTGCCAACGCACCCGGAAAATACATATTTTGACAGAGTTTAGTCCAACTTAAATATAAGTACATCGTTCATGTAACAACCAAAGATTTTTACTAAATCAAGTGGCAAACGAGCTTCACAAAGTTGAGAAAATATGCATAGAGAATCAAAGTAGCATTATTCTCAACTCGGAAAAGCTTCAAAACCCGATACTGACATTGTACCATGTATCACAAGAATCAAATCACAATAACTGGAAACTCCACATCCTCATAACTCAGAGAGCACAGAATCCACAGAAATTAACCACCCTAGGCCACAGGACAAGCTACAAAAAGGCATGGGATGAAAAATTACCGGCAAATCTCCTGCATCGCAATAGCTCTGAGGTTCTACCTGCATTTCCAGGCTATTTCTTGGAGCATCAAGGCCTGCAAGGTGTTCAAAAAGCCTACTTTATCAGCTGATAAGCAAATGGACAGAAACAATTCAACTTTGCAAGTAAATTCACATTCGCCCTCCGAGACATACAAACTCTTTTTTTTTTTCAATGATTGTCCAAAAGAGAATTATTCGCATCATCCACAAACTTTCAACTTTTTCTTATTGCACAGAGAGAAGTAAAAACTCACCACCATCATGCTTCTTATGTGTAAAAATCTTTCTGGCCATGCTGCCCTGGTTGAAATTTAAAAGGTGCAATGAGCCTCCCATGCAGCTACTGGATCTACCAGAAGGATGTCATTCCTTTTCCACTTCTCACTGTCTCACCCGATTCTTACCTAAATCAAACACCTTTTATCCACCGAAAGGACACAATGACACTGCAGCAGTCGGATTATAACCTGCAAAACGAAGAAAACCCCGAATTTCACTTGCTGATCAATAGACATTTAATCAAATAAAATGGTGTAGGTCCATCATATGTGACCAGCAAAGAGCTTCCTCCTTATGGATTCTTTCTTTAACAGTACAAAAAGTAGACTTTACAGCAAAATATACAAAAGTTGTTGAAATAATAGAGCAATAATTAAACAGGAATTCGATCTCTCAATTGCATTTCCTGCAACCAAAAAGTTAAGAACCTGTATATGAAGATAAGGAGAGAGATAATGAAATAGATAGATAGAGAGAGAGAGAGAGAGAGAGAGAGAGAGAGAGAGAGAGAGATGGTAATTCTAATCCCAAAATAGTTGGGGAAATTTGCAAAAAAGTTTAGAGAACTCAAATTACAAGCAACATGATAGTATTTGCATATGTATAAATGCACATTTTCGGAATTCACAAAGTCAGTTTGATACTGGAAATGATTTCCGCACTCTCCTTTTTCTCCCGATGCACCCCTTTTTTTTTCGAGCCTTTGGATTAAATAAATCAAAACGGAATCAACGAACAGAAACGAGTGGAGGAGTGCGGAGAAAATGAGAGCGTGAAAAATACTATGTTTGACTAAACAGTTGAAGAACATTAAAAGAATTCAACTTTCCAATCAAAACCATTAGACACAAAAATCCCAGAAACTGTTTAGCTCTGAGAAATGCAGGGAACCAAAGAAACCAAAACTCCTGAAACCCAAAAGAACTAAAAGCAAAGCACTTTTCTCACCGTTTTCTGAGCTTGTTTTCTCGGCAACCAAACACGCCAACTGGACTTCTGACGCCGAGGGAGTCCAGCTGGAATGTCAGGTTTCAGAAAACGAAATATGATGTGTGATGAGTGGGAAATTTGAGGACGATGGAGAAGTCTTTTTCCTGCAGCAAACGAAATTGAGAGAGATTTTGAAAGAAAAAAAAAAGGGGAAATCCAAAGATACGAGAAGGAAGTTGAGTAGGATTATATCTTTTAACAAAATAATGGTACAAATATCTTGAATTATTGGAATAGTGTGGAATGGAATGAACGACCAGAAAGCGAAGGTTCCATCTTCTGCCCTGTCTCCAATACACAATTTCTCTCTCTCTCTCTCTCTCTCTCTCCCTCTCTCTCCCTCCTTACTTTTTTTTTTCTTTTTTTTTTTCATTTTTACCTCTTCTTTTTATTCCAATTTTTAAAGTAAAACTTTAGTGACATTTTAGCTTTATTTACATTTCCCTTTCCGATCGAGATTAATAACGTAGGCATGTGACTAAGTACGAGTAGTATTTAAAATATTGGTACTGGAGAAAAAGATATCAATATGCAAAGTACGACTAATAACGTAGGCATGTGATCGAGACTAATAACGTAGGCATGTGACTAAGTACGACTAGGATCTCAATACGTTATCCTTGAAAAATAACTAATTGTTGACAACTCAGACGAGTTTCTTTCAATTAGTTATCGTATGCGTGTATTAGAAGTTTGCGACTCAAGTGGTTAGAGTATGTACTCATGTACTCGATATTCATATATTAGAGGTCTTTGGCTCAAGTCGTATGAAAACAGAAATACTACATGCAGCTTTCAGCTTGCAGTGTGAATATATACATGTCTCCGAACATACATGGTACAAGTCAATACTTCTTAATTTAGTTCAGTCTCCAATAATCTTATGTGAAAATATGAAAATACAATTAGAATTATTGTCCAAACAAATATTTGGTGACGCCTTTCATAGGGGTTGTATGTGCCTTATGATTTTTGTCTAAGTTTAGAAATTTAAGTAACCCCAACACTTATACAAAAATAAACAAAGGCATTACCATTACCTATGGGAGATTCTCAGTTCGATACTCCGAGTTGGTGAGTTTGTTTGACTATGATCATGAGCAGGATGAAACTTCCCATAACGTCTTCAGACCTGAAAATAGTAGATAACCTTGACTTGTCACCAATTGTCCATTTTTTATAGAAAAATAAAAGGCATTACCCAAGTAGACATTAAGTATGTGCATGCATCCTCTTCGGTGCCGTCTAATCTTATAGAGCTTGACTTTATATACACATTGCTCGGTCCACAAAATTGAATGTGACTATTAAGTGGCACCACCTATTTATCAATATTTACCAAATCTAATATCTTCAAAATTTCAAAATATAAGTACAAGATATTTTCTTGTCCTCTTGCTAATCAGTCATTTTCCTACCCCTTTGTAATTTCACTTGTTGTCCTTTTGTGAAATTTGTTTTGGAACAAAAATGGAACAACCAATGGCAAGCCACGACGTTCATTATTTTGGGTTCGGATTGGTTATGGGGAATTTCAATTTGCCCGTGGCCACAATCAAGCAAACTCACCAGCTCAGATCATTGAACCCTGAACCTCCCACATTTTTTTGTTTATTAGGGAGCTGCAATTCAAGTCCTTACCACTGAGCTACTTGTTGTGGTTCCTTTATATTAAATTTGTCATTTATATTAAATATTACACATTTTTAAGTTACCATTCCTTAAATCACCACAACAACAACAATAAAGTCTTATTTTATTAAGTGACGTCTGCGGTATGAATCCTAGAACACTAATGTGCTAGGTTTTACGTCAAGTCTTCCGATAGCTCCAAGTGCTCCATGAAACCATGTATTTTCTTAAAGTATATTTCGAAGTCCTCCTCAAATCACCCAAAACAGAAAAAATAAAAGACTAACTATTTTACACCTTAATTTTGGGTACTAGCTACAATACTTGCATATATTTAATACAATTACCATGTAACGGAGTATTTAGTATGATAATCATTTGACCATCGAGATAATGGTAGTATGAAATACATGTAAATATTGTAATCAAATCCATATTTTTAAGGTCATTTATAAAATGAGTATGATGTTTTAACTTTCTCATATTACAGTTGGAAGATCAAATTATACAAATTTAGCATGTTTGAGTGTCCAATCCGCTTTGCAACAACAAAAAATTGTTTATTTCTCCCTTAAATTTAGGAGTTGTTTTGTAGTGAAAATATAGCTTTCAATACATATATCATGTTCGGGATAACATCAATTTAATGAACAATTAGAGAGTCAACAAGACTAAAGATTTAGGGGTATTCAATTGGGAATTTGAGAGACTTTAATGGATCTATAAATTCATAGATTTTTGTGGAGTTTAATTGATTTGTAGAGATTTTATATAAAATTTTAATTCAATTTCCTCGAAATCTCATGAAGAGAGGTAAGATTTGTGAATGCTTAAAATACATTACAAAATCTCTCAAGTTCCCTCTAATTCCTCAACTTTTTCAAATTCTTCAAAATCAAATTCTAATTGAATAGACCTGAAATGTTATAAACTTATTTAAAATCCTAATTGAATACACTTGGATTTGTAAGGATTTTAATAAACTATTTTTTTTAACAAAAATAATAATTATTTATTAAAATCCTTATAATCTTGAAAAATCATAAAAATAAATACAATTATTTTTGGTCCCAAAAAATAAGAAAAAGAAAAAGCAGAAAACGATCGCTGGCTCACGTAGCGAACATCTCAGAGACATTTGATTTGATGCGCACGATATATACAGTTTTTTCTACTGCGTGCATGGTGCGTAATGCGCGTAGCACACGATGTCATTCTTCAACCAACACACGCGAAAGTGCGCGTCTAAATTCGCTCGTGTAACGGTTAATCGGATTAGGACGCTTGTGGTTACTGGACTTTCCACGTGGCGGTGTTTCGCAAGGCATTGCCTAGTCCGGCGTACTATCTCTGCCAAACGAAAGCACCAATTTTAAGCCTAGCCAATTTCAATAAACGGATGCTATTCACGTACCACTTCTTACTTTCCACACATAATATTTAATTTTTGACCATTAGATCGAATGAATTGAAGATGATCAATTATAAAAATTAACAAAAAGTGTATGAGGTAAAAAAAGCATGAGAATAACACCACTCTTCAATTAATCTTCACTAATATTAAGCGTCTGTTTTTTTGTTTAGTATGCCCTAAGGATTGGCTTGAATAGAGTTTAGGATATAATCAATCAAAGGAGAGATAGTTTAGTAATCTATTCACATCGAATAAATTGACAATTCTCTTAAGATGAACCGTTTATGCATTTCGTAATATGATAATGTTTGGGCCTAAAATATCGGTTTGGCCGAGTTTAGAATTGTTCTCGGCCCAGAAGCCGTACTTAGGAGTCACTGGGGGTCATCTGGTTTATTGGCCACATAACCAAGGCCAGCTGTGTCCTATTAGGAATCCATGGGTAGTTGAATCCTGATACGAGAGAGAGTTTCGACAGGATAAGGATGTTGAAGTTTGGGATTAAATGCAGCCTGATAAGGGGGTTGAGTTCAAAGTCCTAGTAGGAGTAGGACTGGCCGAGATAAGGTTGGATCAGGGGAAGGAGTTCTAATCCGAGTATGGTTGTGATTCGATTGGAAACAAGTTGACTGCCATAAATAAAAGGAGGATGACATCATTAAACTCCTTCCAATTCAACACACAAATTGCCTTGCGCAAACCCTCGCTTTTGTGAAACCTCTCAACTAGGGGTGGGCACGGTTTGGTTCAGTGTGGTTTTGAGTGAAACCGAAACCGAAATTTTTTACGGTTCGGTTCGGTGCGATTTTGAAGCCAAAACCGAAATGAAACCAAACCGTTTGGTTTGTGCAGTTTCAAACAATTTCGGTTTGGTTTTTAAGAAAAAATGTACAATTTGCAATTTAACAAACTGAAACCGAAATTTTTTACGGTTCGGTTCGGTGCGGTGCGATTTTGAAGCAAAAAACCGAAATGAAACCAAACCGTTTGGTTCGTGCGGTTTCAAACGATTTCGGTTTGGTTTTTAAGAAAAAATGTACAATTTGCAATTTAACATATTAATAAGCATTTCCCAATAGCAATAGGAAAAAGACATTTGTTATGTAAACAATTAGCATGTTGCATGCAGTTGTGATGTTAAAACATGTTTGTGCAACAAAAGAGTGTCCCTTACGATGTTTATCATAAAACAAGTTGAATAAATTTGAATTCATTAAACGTAAGTGAAACTTTGATACTAGAATATGTGATATCATACTTCAAATAAGTAGACTTCATTAGATCATTGTTCGACTCTTGATAACAAGATTAGTCCACCCTTGTACATATATGTGTGTGTGATGGTATAAAATAACAAAGGTCCTTCAAGTTAATGAACGAAAGAAAATGATGAATGATGATATTCTAGTGTGGTTGAGTCCCATACTAAGTGTATGGATTCTAACAAACAACCAATTAAAACATGAAATATAATATGGACATTTAATTAAATGTTTATTAATATTTGCGGTGCGGTTCGGTTTCGGTGTGGTTTTCAAAAGTCAAAACCGAAACCAAACCGTTTTCTACGTTGCGGTTTGGTTTCAAAACCAAAACCGTTTCAAAACCGCAAAACCAAACCGTTCGGTGTGGTTTGATTTGGTTTGTGTTTCGGTTTCGGTTTTCGGTTTTCGGTTCTAAGTGCCCACCCCTACTCTCAACAACCTTGAGATTTTTATTTTCCTTTTCCGCCGATACATCTTCAGTTTGGATAAACAGCACTGTGAAGGCAACCGGTGATACCTTCAGTTTGGATAAACATCACTATTGTTGTAGAACCAGCTGACCGCAGAATACCTTCAGTTTGAATAAACAGCACTACGTCGAGGCCGACTGGTTATCTATCCAAGTCTCGGTTGAGAAAGACTTTCGGGTATTTATTGGTAGATGTCATCTCATTAGCTTTTTCGGCGAGCTGAGGTGTTACAATTTACTAGGGCTCGGCACATTGAACGCCGAGTTATTTTATGATTGGATACTCACAAGTAAGCTTTAGAGCTTTAGAGTTCGGCATTCTGACGACCGAACCACATTTACCTTCAAGACATATATCTGTTTTGAGTATATGTGCTCTTATACTTTGGTGTCGATTCATCGTGCTTATACCCTTACAAATATAATCACTATGACCGAATTCGGCGCCGACGATTTGTGAACTTCGCAAAATTAGCAACCTTGTCTTCAGATTTTAGAACCAAAAGGCCGATACGTGTTCCTTCCTCAGCCGCAATCGCAAGATCGAGAAGACAGCCACTCGCTAAATGCAACATTAACACATTTTACTCCCGACCAAGCTCGGCCGACGAGTTGGCAAGCCCCGCATCAACCGAAGGACGTAGTTAGTTCATTAGTTACTCGGCTTGCGCGTCACGTAGGCTTGGTAGTTTTTGGGGTTAACAGATAAACATAAATAGTTGATAATCCATACGTGATATTGAATAAAGATTTTTGATCTAACCATTTGCGATTTTAAAAGTTTTTGTATGTCATACATGTTCGCATGGCAGAATATTCCGATCGAGCCCTTAAGTCAAAGAGAATCATATGGGAATGTATAAAGAGTTGATATTGGCTATTCTATTCTATTTTATGTCCTATATATATGTACTCTATATGACCCAAAGAAACCTTCAATGTGCAATGTTTCCTCCGCTAATCTCCGGGATGCCTTTCTTTCGGCTTGTAACAAGCGCAAGGCCATTTTGTATCGTTTATGGCCTTTGACTAGTTATTGGATGAACGTAGTCTATTGGAGCTGCGGCCTTACTTCTTAGTCATATTTTGACAAAAATAATGGAAAATTCCTTGAATCGCCTATGGGAAGTCGTTATGAGGCCCTTTCCTTCTCTTAACTCTCTCCATTAAAAAAGAAATAAAAAAAAAGGCAAAAAGTAATAGGAAAGCTAAGCTAACATGTTACAAGTTCCAACTGATGAGATGATTGGTTTAGCCGTTCAAGTGGGGTACATATTTTGAGCTACAAAGCCTAAGCCACCTCCTTCCACTCCATGCAATGATGCTAAGAGCGTACAGTCATGTGCCTCAAAGCCCAAGTCTCCACATGAAAAACATGAGATGAAAGCGTGACTCAATTATAAAGCTTTTTGGCAAATAAATGGGTCACCCAAATTACCAAATTGGGGAACCAATGGTTTCGGCAACTTTTCAACACAACCCACTATTTGGGGCGGCTCTCCAACATGATATAGAGATTAAGGGGTAGGGGCTTCGATGTCACGTTACATGTCTGCTCAAGAGACACGCAAGAGACTTCATGCATTCAAATTATACGCGAGTCAATTTTGATAACACAAATGCAAGGAAGTGCTAATTGTATGTTCTTGACTAGATGGGGGACGTGACACCGAAGTTTTCTGCCAAATTAGAAATTTTCATGTGTTTCTGTAACAGTACATTACATATGTTATAATATAAGTGAACGACATAGTTGACATGTCCCACTATTATTTTTCAATATCACCTAATTCATACATGTTTTAGGTGCATCGAAAAATTTCTCCTACCATATATTTTCTCATTTATGGACACACGGCTACTTGTAAGTTTGGTAGGACCGTGCCTAGAGCTTCGGTTTGGTGTGAGATTGTGATGTCAATTGAGATTCTAGTTAGCCCATACCATGTTTGGGCTTCACATTGGCACAAGACCGCAAACTATCTCAAGTATATGCAGACATGGGCCGAATTGGTGTCCGGCTTCTGGCCCTGAGCAAAATGTTTGGATATGCTCGATAAGTTATTAGGTTCAATGTCTCTCAGTTGTCAACCATAAATCTGGGTGGCTAGTAAAATTGGATAATGATATATCATTTTAAACTTCTCTATTAACATGCGAATTTACTTTTTGACACTTGTGACAATCTCATCAGAGTAATAATAACTAATTAGTTGTTAGGTATTTGTGTGACCGCTACGAATCTCGAGTTTGACTTCATAAGAAAAACTGTGATTTCTCTTTTGGATGGTCAGATTCTTACTAGTTGACGTTTTTTTTTCTATTTCAAAACTCGAGATTCATCTTTTTCGTATTACTTCGTACCTACTGCAATACCTAGATAAGTAATTTGCATTAAAAAGAGGTTAATATTGGAATTTCATAAAATATAGTATCTCATAATTTAAAATCACAAAATAGACTCTCCAATGTTTTCTACATGGTTTCTTTGTACATTAACGATTAGTTGAAGCTAATTTTTCCACTTCCCACATCCACTAAAAATCATCCGAAAATTGGATATCAGCTCTGAATATTCTTAAGTTTATGCATGGATCAGCTCACTAACCAGCCAACTAACCAACCTTCTAAAACTCATTTTCCCCACTTTCTATAGATGGCGGATTTCATTTTCTTCAAATCAATTGTAGAGGTTTAACTTCACAGTATCATTTAAGTTTATACAATAACCAAATTAAAATTCGGCCCGTTATATCTATATTCATAATAACGGGATTAAAGTTCAGTTCGGTCCGCTATTTGATTCTCCGTACATATCCTTGATATTAACCTTTAAAAAAAAAAATCCAATATGTTACTAAAAGTCACTGCACCTAAGCACTATGAATCTCTTGACCTGGACAAAAAAAACAAAAAAAGAAGTGAAAATGTAGGGATTTTCCCTCCTTGTTTTCCATAAAAGAGCGCGCGAAAACTTGCATCTTCCCGCCTATACGTGTTCATCCGTACTCGTTTCAAAACGGCAATAAATACACCCAGATAGAGAGAGAGCTCTCTCTCCTGTCCTGTCCCCATTCTCTGAATTCTAGGGTTTCGCTGGCGATTAGGGGAGAAATGGGTTCCGCCGCGGCAGCTGAGGCAGCGGAAGCAGCGGCGGTCTTGGAGACCAAAGGTGCCAATGGGGTTAAGCCACCGTCCTCGGCTTCCTCAGGTACTTAAATCCCTAATTAGCCCATGCGATTCTTGTTCTTTCGATGCTTTAGATTATATGAGTCAAATGGTTTCTTGATTTGATGTTAAAATTTTTGTTCTTTCGATTTTTGTTGTGCTGTGAATTCATGATTCTGGGTTGTAATTATGGGGGTTTTAGATTTAGACTGCCCTTTTTAAATTGTTCATTTGTGTTGCGAATTTATGAATTTGGGGGTTTTAGATTTGTACTGCTCTGTTGTTAAATATGAATTTTTGGTCCAACAAAAAACCGATGTTGAATATTTTATTTTTTAACAAGCGATATTGAGGAAGGGGAAATCGGACTCGAGACCTTAGGTTTTACATACTACGGCATTATATTGTATCATGTATTTGTAAATATGGATATATATGACTATGAATTTCAAGTTTTCAATGCCCTTTTTATGGTAGTATGAGTTCATTATGATGAGTTTAGCCAAAGCCAAAGGCAGACATTTCATTTTCTTTATTAGGACCCGTAAAATGCCGGTTAACTAGCTTTCTCATGATTTTGTTTGCTTAAATGTCTTATTCTTCTTGGGATTTGATCCAGTTTCCGAATCAATTTAGAGGATTAGTACCTGGATCCTCCTCCATTGTCTTGCACATGTATATGTCTAGGTTGAGGCAAATCTTGGCCTGGGTGTTGATTTCACTTTTCAGTTTGTAATTCTTTTGTGTAATTTCTCAAATTTTATTTTTGCAATAGGAACGACGAAGAAGAAGAGCAAACCAGCTTCCCAAAAGGCCGCACCTGCCGGCTCTAAAACTAAGAAGCGAGATTTGCCTCAGAACACTGAAGAGCCTTCCAGGTCTCGGAAAATGCCCAAGCGGGCTGCTGCATGTGCAGACTTTAAGGAGAAGTCTGTTCATATTTCTGAAAAGTCTAATCTTATTGAAACCAAGAAGGATCGAGTAGTGGATCAAGAAACTGATGCTATACTCCTGACTTGTGGCGAGGACCAAGATGCGGCGCGCCCAAACAGAAGGCTGACTGATTTTATTGTGCATGATGAAAGTGGGTCACCCCAGCCCGTTGAGATGTTGGAAGTTGCTGACATGTTTATATCTGGTACTATATTGCCTCTGAATGAAAGTTCTGACAAGGACAAGCAAAGAGGTGTTAGATGTGAAGGTTTTGGGCGAATAGAATCTTGGGACATCTCTGGTTATGAAGAGGGCTCTCCTGTGATATGGCTCTCAACTGATGTTGCTGATTATGATTGTCGTAAACCTGCCAGCACCTATAGGAAGTACCATGATCAATTCTTTGAGAAAGCGCGTGCTTGCATAGAGGTTTACAAAAAGCTGTCAAAATCCAAATCTGACCCCACTCTTGATGAATTACTTGCTGGCATTGCTCGATCAATGAGTGGAAGCAAATTCTTTTCTGGTACTGCAGCTATCAAAGAATTTGTTGTATCTCAAGGCGAGTTTATCTATGATCAACTGATAGGTTTGGAGGAAGCATCAAAGAAGAATGATCAGCCATTTGCAGAGCTTCCTGTTCTTGTTGCCCTTAGAGATGAGAGCAGAAACTGTGGAGGTTTTGTCCAATCAAAACCAGCAAGTTCAAGTGGTACCCTAAAGATTGGTTCAGAAGATAGAGATGGAGAGACTGTTCTGAATGCATCCGGTTCATCCATAGTTGAAGCTGAGGAAAATGATGATGTAAAATTGGCAAGACTTTTGCAAGAAGAGGAGTACTGGAAGTCAATGAAACAGAAAAAACGTCAGGGTTCTGCCTCTTTGTCGAGCAAATACTATATCAAAATCAATGAAGATGAAATTGCCAACGATTATCCTCTACCTGCTTATTACAAGACTTCCATTGAAGAAACTGACGAGTTCATAGTTTTTGACAATGACTATGATATCTTAAATGCTGATGACCTTCCTCGAAGCATGCTTCATAATTGGAGTCTGTACAATTCAGACTCAAGATTGATTTCGTTGGAACTTCTTCCGATGAAACCTTGCACAGAAATTGATGTTACCATTTTCGGGTCTGGGGTTATGACTGCAGATGATGGAAGCGGCTTTTCTCTTGATTCTGATGGTTCTTCAAGTGGTCCCGGAGCACAGGATGCTGATGGAATGCCGATTTACTTGAGTGCAATAAAGGAGTGGATGATTGAATTGGGAGCATCAATGGTCTCAATATCAATCCGAACAGATTTGGCCTGGTACAGACTTGGACAGCCATCTAAGCAGTATGCTCTGTGGTATGAACCAATTCTGAAAACAGCAAAGGTCGGTAGAAGCATAATCACTTTGCTGAAAGAGCAAAGTCGAGTAGCACGACTTTCTTTTGCAGATGTTATTAAGAGATTGTCAGGGTTTCCAAAGGACCACTGTGCTTACATTTCTTCCGATCCAGCATTTGTTGAGAGATATGTGGTTGTCCATGGACAGATAATACTGCAACTGTTTTCAGAATTTCCTGATGCGCAGATTAAAAAGTGTCCATTTGTGGTTGGTCTTTCAAACAAAATGGAGGAGAGGCACCATACTAAATGGTTGGTAAAGAAGAAGAAGCTTGTGGAGAAGAGTGGATCAAACTTGAACCCAAGGGCATCCATGGGACCTGTGGTTTCCAAGAAGAAGGCAATGCGGGCTACAACAACAAAGCTGATCAACAGAATCTGGGGGGAGTACTATTTAAATAATTCTCCAGAAGATTCGAATGAAGAGGAAACTAATGGTGGAAAGAAAGAGGAGGAGGAAGTTGAAGAAGAGGAGGGAAAAGAGGATGTAGAAGAGGATGAAGATGATGAGAAAGATAATCCAACGGAACAAGCCCAGAAGCGTAGTTCAATTTCAAGACAAACTAAATCATGCTCCAACAACAAGGAGGTTCTGTGGGATGGGGAGTCTGTGGGAACAACGTGTTCTGGTGAAGCTCTTTATAAGTGTGCCAGTCTTCATGGAGATGAAATTTCTGTTGGTGGTGCAGTCTTGGTAGAACTTGATGGATCAGATGAACTTCCTGCCATTTATTTTGTTGAGTATATGTATGAAACAAGAAATGGAAGCAAAATGTTCCATGGGAGATTGATGGAGCGAGGGTCTCAGACTGTTCTTGGCAACACTGCCAATGAGAGGGAGGTATTTTTGACAAATGAGTGCACAAACTTGGCATTAAAGGATGTTAAAGAGACAGCAGTTGTGGATATCAAATTAATGCCGTGGGGGCATCAATACAGGAAGGAGAATGCAGAAGCTAGCCGAAGAGATAGAGAAAGGGCAGAAGATAGGAAGAAGAAGGGATTGCCAACTGAATATTACTGTAAAAGCTTGTATTGCCCTGAGGAAGGTGCTTTCTTTAGCCTTTCCCGTGATACCATGGGTCTGGGTTCTGGTGCCTGCCACTCTTGCAAAGTGAACGAAGCTGAAGAGGCCAAGGAGGTTTTTAAAGTGAATTCATCAAAGACTGGTTTTGTATACAGGGGAGCCGAGTACTCAGTTCACGATTATGTCTATGTAAGTCCCCATTTGTTTTCTACGGAAAGGATGGAAACTGAAACTTTCAAGGCTGGTAGAAATTTGGGACTGAAAGCTTATGTTGTGTGCCAAGTGCTGGAGATAATTGGTACGAAGGAATCGAAACGACCTGGACCAGTATCTACCCAGGTTAAAGTTAGAAGGTTTTTCAGACCAGAGGACATTTCGGTTGAGAAGGCATACGGTTGTGATATTAGAGAGGTCTACTACAGTGAAGAAACACACATTGTGACGGTTGATGATATAGAAGGAAAATGTGAAGTCAGAAAGAAGAGTGATCTTCCAGTATGCAATGCTCCTGTCACTTTCGAGCATACCTTCTTCTGTGAGTATCTGTACGATCCTTCTAATGGGTCTATCAAGCAGTTGCCAGCGACCATCAAACTGAGGTACTCAACAGTAGGTGGTGATGTGGAATCTAGGAAGAGGAAGGGGAAAGGCAAAGAAGGAGATGTTTCAGAAGTTGAGAAACAGAGAGCTGATTCTGTGCAGAAACGTCTAGCCACATTAGATATATTTGCCGGGTGTGGTGGCTTGTCTGAAGGGTTGCGTCAGGCTGGCATTTCATTAACCAAGTGGGCAATTGAGTACGAAGAGCCTGCTGGTGATGCTTTCAAACTGAACCATCCCGAGTCACTGGTGTTTATCAATAACTGCAATGTGATCTTAAGGGCTGTAATGGAGAAATGCGGGGATACAGATGATTGCATCTCGACTTCCGAAGCTGCTGATTTGGCTAAATCACTTGATGAGAAGGTTAAGAATGATCTGCCACTGCCGGGGCAAGTGGATTTCATCAATGGAGGACCTCCGTGTCAGGGTTTCTCTGGAATGAATAGGTTCAACCAAAGCACTTGGAGTAAAGTTCAGTGTGAAATGATTTTGGCATTTTTATCCTTTGCCGATTACTTCCGGCCAAAGTATTTCCTCTTGGAGAATGTGAGGAACTTTGTGTCTTTCAACAAAGGACAGACATTCCGTCTGACTGTGGCTTCACTTCTTGAGATGGGTTACCAGGTGAGGTTCGGTATTCTAGAAGCTGGAGCTTATGGAGTTTCTCAGTCACGAAAGCGAGCATTCATATGGGCAGCTGCGCCAGATGAGAATCTCCCAGAGTGGCCAGAGCCAATGCATGTCTTTGGTGTACCGGAGTTGAAGATCTCATTGTCAGGGAACTCATATTACTCTGCGGTTAGAAGTACTGCAGGTGGGGCTCCTTTCCGTTCCATAACTGTCAGAGACACAATTGGAGATCTCCCAGCTGTAGGGAATGGAGCATCCAAGGTCAATCTGGAGTACGAAAGCGACCCCATATCATGGTTCCAGAAGAAAATCCGAGGGGAGATGGCTGTTCTGACTGAGCACATTTCGAAAGAAATGAACGAGCTGAATCTCATTCGATGCCAGAGGATTCCAAAGCGGCCAGGCGCTGATTGGCAATGTCTTCCAGACGAAAAGGTGAAGCTCTCCACTGGACAGATAGTTGACTTGATCCCATGGTGCCTTCCCAACACAGCCAAGCGCCACAATCAGTGGAAGGGCCTGTTCGGAAGGCTTGACTGGGAAGGCAACTTCCCAACCTCCATCACAGATCCTCAACCAATGGGGAAGGTGGGAATGTGCTTCCACCCTGACCAGGACAGGATTCTGACAGTTCGGGAATGCGCTCGGTCTCAAGGATTCAGGGATAGCTACCAGTTTTCGGGCAACATTCTTCACAAGCACAGGCAGATTGGAAATGCAGTTCCTCCTACTTTGGCCTATGCGTTGGGACGAAAACTCAAGGAAGCAGTGAACAGCAAGAACAAGGAACAGGAGTAGTTTGTGGTCTTGGTTTTCTAAGTTGTAATATGTTGTTCCGTTTCGTTGCCAAAAAACCAGTTTGATGTTGTCTTTCATCTTTATATATGCTTTGGCTCTTTACTTGGCCATTGAAATTGTAGACTTCAATTTCAATAAAGAAAGGTATTTTTCATAATTTTTTGTTGTTTTTATCTTGTTTCTGAATAGGGCCTTCTGAATATCCAACAGGCATGGGTGGGCTAAAAAAAAGTCCAACTGAAATAAACTGGCCGGTTTGGTTCAAATTTGACCAGAGACAGAGGTCACCGGTTCAAAACAAAATGGAACCAAGAAAGTAAGAACAACAAAACAAAATTGAACCAGTTTGGCTCTTGGCTTTCTTATCCAATTTAAGAATTTTTTTTTGAGTGGTGCTTGATTATCCAATTGGTCTTATCGTGTATATTGAGAGTTGTACTTTTGTAAAGTAAAAGAAGAGATTTTCTAGTATGTATATATGTCTACTCTACGGAATATACATTGGCTTCTGTGATTCTTGAACTTTTAGTTGCACATTCGAAGCTTTATTTGGCAAAGATAACACCCTAGCCATACTTGAGTCTGTCAATGTAGTTCCAAGAAAGTTTTTACAGGTTTTGTACCTGTATTAAGTGTTGCTTTCTTCGATTTCCAACTGTTTTGTTTTGGTTTTCATGTTAATGTTACGAAATTTAGTGACCCTTTTGTTCGTCTTGAAAGGTATAGCAGTCCGTTCTTTCGTACGATGACTTGATAGTCTGATATAAACGGTGATGTTTGTATCAAACTAAAATAATTATAATCGAAACATGCACTAGTATAAGATATTACAAACTTAGGTGTTTTTATGAGAGTTGCCACTTTTGTACTAACACAAGCCTTTATGGATCATAGTAATTGTCGACATACGTTGGCGTAAGCTTTTGGCAAATGTCGGCACGAATCGGCAAGTGCCCACCAGGTGCTCGACAAAATTGTTCTATGAAATTTTTTTTTTCACAATTATGACTTTTATTTGAAACCGA
The DNA here is from genome assembly GCF_042453785.1 of Malus domestica. NCBI lineage: Eukaryota > Viridiplantae > Streptophyta > Magnoliopsida > Rosales > Rosaceae > Malus > Malus domestica. Next base: position 8,966,422 of record NC_091662.1, read on the forward strand.
CGAAATAATTTGAAAAAAAAGGTGTCTAGGAATATATGAAGCGTTCTTACTGGTAATAACCTTCGTAAATATTCAGCTCAGATAATGCACGTGTTCTTACCAGTAAGAAGTTATGTAAATATTCAGCTTAGATATTGAATGTGTTCTTACCAGTTACTTGTCTTGACACCATAACCTTGCATCATGGCATACATTTTGCTGACGTTCTGTGCTTTGGCATGGCTTGTCATAACACGGTAACCCTTGCATCGTGGCACGCCAGAACATCGTTGTTAGCCACGACATGACAAGCGTCGCGAGTTGTCGGCAAAATGTATGTCATGACATGTCATACATTCTCTCTATAAACCCTAATTCTCCGCTTGGTTTCTCGAAAAATTTAGGAAATTGTAATGAAGAATTTGGAGAGGAGAGAGAAAGGCTTACATACGTGATCGGCATGTCACCCAATTTGTGTTGTCCACGTGTTTAGCTTGAAAACTCGCTACACGTGAGGGGGTATGTGAGAATGTGAAGGTAAAAGAGTCACATTAGAAATTTTGCAAGGGTTTATAAGTAAGTTGAGCTACTTCCCATATTGACAATTGGTTTTATGTGGAATCTCAATTTTCTTCATGGTATCAGAGTGAGATGAAGAAGAAGAAAAAGAAGAAGAAGAAGAAGAAGAAGAAGACAACTTTCTTCATGATATCAAAGCGAGATGAAGAAGAAGAAGAAGGAGAAGAAGAAGAAGAAGAAGATAATGAGGAAATTGAGAAATTAGGGTGGTGAGCTCAGCTCAGAGTAACTGGAGGATGAGAGAGAAAATGAGGAGAAAGCATGGATCAGATAATGAGAATGCTCCAATCATGCCTTCATCATCCATCCGGGTGATGGCCAATACGCCTCAATTTTAGTGTCTACTAAAATTCGGATCGGGGTGTGTCATAGTACACCAAATTCCAATATCTTTTTATTGTTACAAAGTTACTTACACATGTTTTTTTGTGTGTCTCAGAGAAAAAATTAGTTATTTTGTAACCCTCTAAGCAATTAACATTGAAAAAAGTAGTTAGCTCAAATACCTCACAACCAAATTTCAAGCGCAAGTGTTCACTCAAACCCCATTCGAAGTTGCTTGTGTAAACACCTGTGTTCCTAAGCACTTTCGATAGAACCACATTTCATTAAAAATCTTCTTGAAGCATCCAGCACTAAAAAATTATTTTCCTATCCTTGAACGTTCAGAAGATGCTACGAGGTGTCCGAAACTTAATGGTTGAAGTAGTTGATTCAACAGACGAAAACTACATGTTGGAAAGCGTCGGAGCCCTAAGTCTATGTAATAGTATTAACCTGACGCATGTACCTTTTTAGGGGCATTTCGATAAATTTAACATTAATGGGGACAAAATTACAGGAATTTGGGACCGGTCATATGGTGGCGTTGGTGCAGTTTGTCCCGATGCAAACGCTAGTCATTGGTGATTTTGTGCACAGTCCCTATTGTAGCTGTAACATTTTTATTTTATTTTATTTTTTAGCTATGCCTCTTTGAATCGGCGCTGTATGTATGCAAAGAGTGTTCCATTACCGGTTTTGTTGATAATTTTGTGTGCAGAATCTTGCATGAGGTAGCTTATGAAGTTGTTGAGACAAAAGTCCTTTTAGCTTAGACTGCTGGATGTGTTCTCATGCTTGTCACACCTAAAGATCTGTCGATATAGTAGCTATTAGATTGGCTCAGTTGACCTTGTTTTTTTGTTTTGGAGTCCTTTTTGTTTGAGCATCATTCAGACTTAATCTAGAATGCCCTATTTGAGGTTTGTAATTTTTTTTTGAGCTGACGGTAGTATCTACACTAAAGAGGTGGAGGAGTTGATTAAACTTCACATTGGGCAAGCCATAATAATGTGGTTCAAATTCGCCTTTGGTGAGAATCGAACCTAAGACTTCTCACTTACAAGTAAAGAGAAATACCATTAAATTGCTAGATCTTAGTATTAAGTGGGTTTGTACTTTTCCTTAGAATAATAAACCCGCTACAATTTCGCCACAAAATTACCTTTAAAGTTGGCCACAAATGGAATCAAATACTTTATAGGTTATACTGATTTTTTTGGTTAAATATTCTCTTTATCTTATTATTTTCACAAAGTCGTAATTAAAAGATTAATGATTTTCCTCTAATAGTTCATTTTCACTTGTAAGTGAGAGGTTTTAGGTTCGGTTCTCACCAAAGACAGATTCGAACCACATTATTGCTAGCCCATTATGAGGCTTAGCCACTCCTCTATTCCTTAGTGTAGATATTATTTGTTAAAAAAAAAATTTAAGAGGAAAAACCTAACAATTAAATCTCAAGCGCAAGTGTTACTCGATCCTCGTTTGAGAATGCTTGCGTAAGCACTCATGTTCCTAAGCATTTTAGCAAAAGCACTTTCGATGGAAGCACATTTTATTAAAAATCACAATATATTATACAAAAAAAAAAGTTTATCTAAATTTCTATAACAAAATATGTTATGAATTGAAATAAAAATTAGGATTAAATATAATTAATAGATTAAAATTAGGAAGAAAAGGAGAAATAAAATATCAAAATATGATTAGTATATGAGGTGATTGAATATATGATAACATGTACGTTGAGTTAAGGGACTAAAATTATTTTAAATCTTACACAAGATTTTAGTCTAAAATTGTTTTTTTCTTTAAAGGCTAAATGAAGTTTTCTACAATATTAATTTGGAGAATTTCTAAACTGTCTGTTTAGAAAAACGTTATTAAAAGGCTATCTCCAACATAAAGGACTAAACATAGCTCCGTTCAAAATTATAGTGAAAGGACTAAACATAGCTCCGTTCAAAATTATAGTCATGCAAGAAATTATTTTTAAATGAACAATATTATGCCATACTCATATATAATTTCCAACTGAAGTGCTAAACATAGCATCCTCTAGTTTTAATTTAAACTTGTAAGTGAGAGGTCTTTGAACCATATTATTATTACTAGCCTACTCCCCCACTCCTTTGTGTAGATAATATAGTATGTATTAAAAAAAGTTTATACTTTAAATTTATTGATTAATTTAATTAAGCTACCGTTGGATATTTTCAATCATAATCATTAAATTCAAACCAATTATTGCAGTAGAAGAGTTTGGCCCCAAAAAAAGACTAAGAGGGAGGCTACACTTGGCCAACTTGATGCCATTTTGGCTAAATAATGGTCTAATGAGTTTCAAATAATTGTAACTCAGTCATCCACTGAAGATATACTTTAAAACAAATCAGATCATCTTTTGGCTTTTAGACCTTTAACCCTCTCTATTGAATATTGCATAAAAAAATTTAGTTAGCGACCTGTAACAATGAACAATCAAAAAATTAAAGTGCACCTGACTTACCTGGTAAGAAACAAAGCAAAACTAATTCTAATCTCTTTCGCTAAACAGCACAATATATCCCAAAGTTATAGGTAACGCATTTAGGTAACGGTGTCCTCCCTGACATAATACATACAATTAACTGCGACAATTTACTACATGTACGGAAATGCATAGATTTGATAGTAGAACAAGGACAAGTTATTAAACAGAAAAGCCGTCTATGAAAAAGGTTGCACCAACATATCAAGAAAATAGGAGGACAAACGCAAGACAGTAGAATAAGGAGAAGTTAATGCTGAACTTTGATGCGTGCAGAGTTGGGGAAAGGAAATATAACTTGACAATTATCTCCATGCTGCTTGTGATCGTCTAAATCCACTAGCTTGAGTCACACGAGTTGCCTCGATTTTCATCTCATCCCATGAATATGGTACAAGCTTTTGTACTCCCTTGATGAGAATATAAAGATTACCAAAATAATTAGTTCGTGCTCCAAGAACAAGAGATAGAGCCAATTCGAATAACGTGTCCCCTTGAAAATTTCAAAACGAAACTCATCTTCTGATAGATGTTCAGTGGTTGTAAGATGGTCAAAGGGTATAGCTGGGCCACTTTTGAACTTCATTGTCTGGCAGAATAACTTGCAATTCACCACGCTCAGATTCCTGCAAATTAAATAAGATATAGATAACTAATTATTAACAGTTGTGATCTGAATGCTATCTCAAGTATTAACAAAATGAATTTTCATTTCAAGAGAAATTAAGAAGAAGAGAGAGAGCAACCTCATTCAACCAATTGTTTTTCAACTTTGCCACTTCATGGCCAGTTAGTTTAATGCAATTAGTCAACTCCAGATGCTCAAGCATCGGGGGCAATTCTGGAATTTTCTCCAATGATGTGCAATCATCCAGATATAAGTCACATAGGCTTGGTGGGAGAACTTGTGGAATTTTTCGAAGCCTTCTGCAACCACTCAATCTAAGTTTCATTAAGTTGACAAATTTGTCAATGCAATCCGGAAGACTAACAAAATTGTTTCCCGACAGATCAAGGCTTGCTAATGCCCAGCAACCAAGAGGCACAAGGAAATCACTTTCAGATAAATTGCATCCTCCTAAATCAAGATCAAATAGGTTGGGAAGGGCTAATGCGATAGAGTTGCAAGATGAAACTTCATCAAACTTCACCTTATGATTCCCAAATGTCACGAGTTTTGGGCACTTACCGAAATGAACTTGAATCAGATCTTGCAACCCATATATATGATGTAATGATGTACCTGTAAGGTTCTCACATTCATTTGCTTTCAATCTTTGAAGCCCAGTAAGATATTCAATTGATGAAGGCAATTCTCTTATGCCACTTTGTCGTATATCCAAATCCGTTAGAGATTTCATCTTGCCCTCTTCTATTTCTGGGAAACTCCCGAGCCTTGTGCAACCTTTTAGATAAAGCCATTCAAGGGATCTCAATCCAAGTCTTGTTGCAAACCTTTTCAGCTTAGAGCACCCATTAAGATTCAAGTAAACAAGTTTATCAAGGAATCCAACAGAATCATCAACCTCAACCAAACTTTTACAATCACTTAGAATCAAGTGCTTTAGATTTGGGCTTCCGGATAAGTCGGGGATTTTTTCTAAGAATTCGCAGCCTCTGAAATTCATAGATGTAAACTCTGCTGAATTCTGTGAAACCAAAATCAAAACAAAAAAAAAATCACATACTTTAAAAAGAATATAATGAAACACTTGAATATTTTTTTTATGGAAATAAAATATATGTGTAAATAAATAATGGTTCAAAATAATTTAAAGTATGTACCTTAAACCCCTTCAATTGTCTCATGCCTTTGTATGACATATCCAAACTAACTTGTTGCACGACATCATCCCATTCATCATAACTTTTACGAAGTACTCTTTGAATATCTTTGAAAGGTTCTTCTTTATAAGAATCATTACTATCCAATGTAGTTTGCAAATGATCTATACTTTTCTTACGCAGATGAGAATCTTTCAAACGATCTATACTTTCCTTAACAATGTTGTTGATAATTGGAACTTCGTAGCTAGCAGTTCAAAACAAATAACACATTTAATCAGTGAACTATCTTTTTTTGCTATATTTCAGAGGGGTAAATCGCCAAAATGGTCCCTAAGATTTGCATAACTCATCACTTTGGTCCCTGAGATTCCAAATTGATAAAAGTAGTCTTTGAGATTGTCCACCATCCATCATTTTGGTCATTCCGTTAAAAACTCTGTTAAGAGTCCCGGAGCTCTTGGCTGAAAGTTTGAGTAATTTTCAAAGCTTCGTAACTCAATCGTTTCTTAACCAAATTCGACTCATAATATATCAAAATGAAGATAATAAAGTGTAGAATAATATTATACCTATCTCGAAGCCCAATGGTTGCCGGAGATGGCCGGAAAATAGCCTCAAAGTTGACTGTTCCGAGCAAAAACTGGAAAACTAGCCAGAAACTGGGTAAATTTTAAACGTTCATAACTTCTTCAATACTCAACAAAATCAAGTGATTCAAAAATGAAAATCATACTTCTCGATGAGAAAAAGAGAATGGTACCTTTTTTTATTGCTAGATCGTTGTGGTTTGGCCGGAAAATTGCTCGAAAGTGGCTGTCTTGGTCTCAAGTTAGCCACTTTCGAACCGTTTTCCAGCCAAACCACGGAGATCTAGCAGTTGAAAAAGGTACCATTATATTTGTCTCGTTGAGAAGTATGATTTTCTTTTTTGAATCACTTGATTTCGTTGAGTATTGAAGAAATTATGAACGTTTAAAATTTACCCAGTTTCCGGCTAGTTTTCCAGTTTTTGCTCGGACCAGTCAACTTTGAGGCTATTTTCCGGCCGTCTCCTGCAACCATTGGGTTTCTAAATAGGTATAATCTTATTGTACACTTTCCTATCTTCATTTTGATATATTATGGGTTGAATTTGGTTAAGAAATGATTGAGTTACGAAGCTTTGAAAATTGCCCAAACTTCCGGCCAAGAGCTCCGGGATACTTAACGGAGTTTTTAACGGAAAGACTAAAATGATGGATGATGGACAATCCCAGGGACCACTTTTATCGATTTGGAATCTCAGGGACCAAAGTGATGAGTTATGCAAATCTCAGGGACCATTTTGGCGATTTAGCCATTTTAGAGATGTAAAAACAAACAGAGATAAATATTAATTACACGGTATTAACAAAAAGTGTACTTGAAAATTTTTCTCTGTTTCTTATCCAAAATGCACTAGTACTTACTAATAAAGTCCAGTGTGTGTCGCTTGCTAAGGATATAAAGAGTAAAAAGGAAACACAAAACTAAGTTGATGACATTATTGTAGGAAATTAACTATATAAATACACGGTAAGCGGGAAGAAATGTACGTACTCTCCGTCCTTGATAGGAAATCCTGACAAATCTGCTATTTCTGTAAGAGCTCTCTTCCACACGGGCAGCTTCTCCTTGTTGCCGGATTTGCTCACAAGTTCTGTAAACTTGTCACCGAAATTACTCTTTTGCTTTCGTACATGGGACGGATCCACCTTGTAAAAAACTGGCAAAACTATTTGTTGCTTTGATTCTCTACATTCAAGAATCCTGTTGAGCTCGTCCAAGCACCACGATGAAGATGCATAGGTTTGAGAGAATATGACAAGAGAAATTCTTGACTCTTCAATTGCTTCGAGGAGCGCTGGTGCTATTTTTTCTCCTCTTCTAAGTTCGCGATCAATGAAGGTCTTGATTCCATTATTAACCAAAGCGTTGTATAAATAATCTGTAAAACCGGTGCGTGTATCCTCTCCTCTAAAACTCAAAAACACATCATATTTCCATGAAGGAGGCGAGGAAGAAGAAGCGACCGGTTGATTGGCCATTGAAGAGTTAAAGCATGGTAACCTAAAGAAAAGGGCCTCTCAAAGAATTGGAATGTGGAATATGGTATGACAATGGACTCTTGTTATATCAATCCCCATGCTTTTCTTCCTACCTACTACCTTCCAATGTGAATGTGGTCAAGTTGAAGGAGAGGAACTTTCCCCGACAACTTCATTTTCACTTGATGAGTATTTTAATTGCTGGCCTACGGCGTGCGATGCAACAACATATATATATATATATATATATATATATATATATATATATATATATATATATATATATATATATATATATATATATATCTATATATTACACAATGAAAGCGCCGTTGCTTCTCTGTCTTATATTACAGTTAGTCTTCACTTCACATAGGTAACACTAATAAAAAAAACTCACATGTGCGTCCGTAAACAAAATATATAATACAAAAATTAAGAATGAAGTTTCCCAAAGCCTAGTTGTTTGCGATCTAAAAATTAGGGCATTTACTATAATACTTCGACGTATGAGATGTACTACTATTTGAGACGTTAGATTGAAACTGTCAAGATCTAGCCATACGAATCTAACAATTCAAATGTTTCATGCATTTTATACTCAAGTGTATTGTAGAATTTTTGCTACTTTTTTTTAGACAAACGATAGTGTTACTGGGTGAATTTTTTTTTACTAAATTAGAATTGTGTCCTCACCCTTTGGTTTTGTCTCTTTACTTATACTAATCATGATGAGTTTTCGTACCTTGCAATTAACACAAACCTATGAGGATTTGATTGTCAAATCATAATCGGATTCTACTTTAAGTTTATACAATCACATTCCTAATTAATAATTTTGTTCACAACAATCGCCCTTGAGCATGTACAACTGAAGAAGTAGTCACATCGGGTTTTTCTTGATTAGGGCATGGAGTTGTGTCGTCAGTTCTCAGTAGATATAATAATTGCTAGCATGAGTCTCATAGTAAATTTCTCTTGTACCGTCGATGTTCTTAAAAAAAAAAAAGAGCCTCATTGTAAGGGGCGCCTATCAAAAAGAAAATCTCACAAAAACCTTGCTACGGTAATCCATTGGATTGAAGGAGAAAAAAGTGAATTAATGCAGGATGTCGATGTTTCACATTTTCAGGAGGATCAATAAAGCTCACAAAGGTATGACTAACCCAAGTGTCTCATCAAAACATCATTAGGTTACCAAAAGCCCAATAAAAAAATTGCTCCTAATAGGAAAAATGGTACATTAAAGTCATTAGAATATACTTCAGAATACTCCCGAGTTTGAAAAACTCCCTTAATTTGCCATAGGAGAATTAAAGCCAGATAAGCTAAAGGAAAGAGTCACTCACAGAATTGGAATATGCAGTATTGTATGGACAATGGGTCTATATTGTTATATCAATCCTCATGCTTTTCTTCCTACCATGTAATGTAGTCAAGTTAAAGAAGAGAAACTTTCGTGGCAGCTTAATTTCAAAAGTGATTCCTGCCAAGCATTTTCCTACTTATCACCTTTCATTATGGCAACTTCATTTCAAAAAAAGAAAAAGAAAAAAAAAAGAAAAAGAATTTGCTGAATGTGATTTAAGAAGATGGTCTCCTTCTCATTACATTTCAAGCATTCTCCTTGTTCTTAAAATAGTATCCTTTCAGTCAATAATAGCTTAACCCTTAATTTCCACTTCTTAACTTTTTTAATTGTTGGCTTACGGCATCCGATGGATCAGCATGGATGTGGACTCACCAACTTGTTCTTTTAATCAGATAACTACACATCATTGCTTCTGTCTTATATTATAGTTTGTAATAATAATAATAAACCATTGACCAAAAAAAAAAAAAAAAAAAACTCGCATGCCCGTCCTTAAGTTAATAAAAATGAAGTTCCCCATAAAACTAATGTATGAGATATATTTAGAGATGGCAATTTAATCTATTAAACTCGATAACCATGATTAATCCTTTATTAACATCTTATTGTTCTTCAGGTTCCATTTTCATTAAAAGTTTGTAAAATAAGAACATTATGCTGAAATTCATAAAGAAGAAATGCACTATTTATTTTTACTTCAAAGTTTATATGTTGAAGTAACTCATTAAAAACACAAAAATAAAGATTTATGCACCCATCAAACTGTGAATGACTACTCCCAATAATAACTTAATAACTTAGTATTTTCCTTAGTTCATAAAATTTAGTATTCTTTCAGCCAATAATAACTTAACCTTAATTTCCACTTGTTGACTTTTTTTAATTGCTAACTGCTCCGATGCAACAACATAAATATATTAACCAAATGAAAGCGTCGTTGCTTCTCTGTCGTATATTACAGTATTCCGTTCACATGCGCCTCCGTAAACAAAGTATATAATCTAGTTGTTTGCGATCTAAAAATTAGGGTTTTTAACTTTTTATTACAATACTTATTTGAAAAGTTAAACTGAAACTGTGAAGATACAAATCTAACAATTCAAATGTTTCATGCATCACATAAACAAGTGTGTTGTAGAATTTTAGCTAATTTTTTTTTTTTTGACAAATGATAGCATTTGTGGGTTAAACATTTTCACTAAATTAAAATTTGCGTCCTCATTCTTTGTCCTTGTATCTTTATTCATAGTAATCTTAATGAGTTTTCTTGCCTTGCAAGTAATACAAATCTATGAGAATTTAATTGTCATATAATTAGACTCTACTTCAAGTTTATACAATCACATTCCTAATTAATAATTATGTTCACAACACTCGCCCTTTAGTGTATACAACTTAACAAGTAGCGGCATCATGTCTTTAATAATAATTGCTAACATGAGTTTCATAGTAGGGGCGTATATATAAATGAATATCTCACAAAAACCTTGCTACGATAATCCAGTAGACTTAAGGAGAAAAAAGTGAGTTAATACAGGATGTCAATGATTCACATATTTAGAAGGATCTTTAAAGCTCACAAAGGTATGACTAGAACATGTGTCTCATCAAAACCTCATTAGGTTACCAAAAACCTAATGGAAAAAAAGTGCTTATAATTGTAGGAAAAAAAAAAGTTTTTATCATTAATAACCAAAATTTAGCCTTTAAATTCATAAATATCAGTTTTGATAAAGAATTTCAAATGTATCCAAAATTCTACTTAAATATATATAATTACCCTCAAAATTAAAACCTAATTACAGCTAAAATTAAAAGCCAACCTTCTTTTAAATTTATTCATCGTTGTTCATGAGGAGGGGAGTGGCACACGGGGATGTTGCATGCTTGGTCGAACAAGCCGAACACCATGAATGTATGTCAGCTGCACCATTGTGAAACCAGAACACATTATAAGTATAAAAATTGTAGTAGAAATTGATTTATTAGAATTTATAGGGAGCAATCGAACCAAAAATTAGATTGATGCAAAAGTGTGTGTTTCCCAAATTAATATTATGTATGCATAATACCGTAGAATCGTATAATAGAGATTTCCATCCAAAAGAAGACATGAAAAATTCTATTTTGAAAATATGCGGAGGTTGCAGGTCTATGAAATTTTCAGAGAATATCAATTGATTATTATGCAAGAGTACATAGTTGTAGGTGAGATAATCAAAACCCTAAAAATGAAGAAGAACATGAAAAAAAAAATGAAAGAACAGAAAAAACGGCATCTGCGTAACTGGGTGCGGAGAGAAAAATTCTAGGAGTCATACAAGATGAGGGCATTTAAGTCTTTTGAAGTTCTTTTTTGGCTATATATGAATATTTTTTTTATATAAAAATTGATATTTTTGAAATTAAGGGTCAAATTTTAGCTAGATTTGATAAATACTTGAAAAAAGAGTACATTAAGATCATGAGAGTATACTTCAATATGCTCTCCCTAAGTTCGAAAAAATCCCTTGATTGGCCATAGGAGAATTAAAGCCAAATAAGCTAAAGAAAAGAGCCGCTCAAAGAATTGGAATATGCAGTATGGTATGGACAATGGCTCTCTATTGTTATATCAATCCTCATGCTTTTCTTCCTACCTACTATACGTGCCTTTCAATGTGAATGTGATCAAATTGAAGGTGTGGAATTTTCATGGCAACTTCATTTCAAAAGTATTTTATTCATAAAATAGTATCCTTTCAGCCAATAATAGCTTAACCTTATCTCCACTTGTTAACTTTTTTAATTGTTGGCTTACGGCATCCGATGGATCAGCATGGATGTGGACTCACCAACTTGTTCTTTTAATCAGATAACTACACATCATTGCTTCTGTCTTATATTATAGTTAGTAATAATAATAATAAACCATTGACTGAAAACAAAAAAACAAAAAACAAAAAACTCACATGCTCCTAATTAATAAAAATGAAGTTCCCAAAAAACTGATGTATGGGTTACACTTAGAGATGACAATTCAACCCCTTAAATCCAATAATCATGATTAACCCTTTACTAACGTCTTACTGTTCTTCGAGTTCCAGTTTTTACTAAAAGTTTGTAAAATAAGAACATTATGCAGAAATTCATGAAAAAGAAATTCACTATTTATTTTCAGTTCACAGTTTATACGTTGAATTAAGTCATTAGAAACACAAAAATAAAGATTTATGCACATAAAATTTAGTATTCTTTCAGCCAATAATAACTTAACCTTAATTTCCGCTTGTTGACTTTTTTAAATTGCTGGCTTACAGCTCCGATGCAACAACATAAATATATTACCCATATGAAAGCGTCGTTGCTTCTCTGTCGTATATTACAGAGTCGTCGGTTCACATGCGAGTCCGTAAACAAAATATGTAAAAATTAAGGGTGAAGTTTCCCAAAACCTAGTTGTTTGCAATCTAAATATTAGGGTTTTTATTATATAATACTTTTATGTACGAGATGCATTGATATTTGAAAGGTTAGACTGAAACTGTCAACATACAGCCATACAAAGCTAACAATTCAAATGGTTCATGCATTTCATACACAAGTGTATTATAGATTTTTGGTTTTTTGTTTTTGACAAATGATAGCGTTAGTGGATAAATTTTTTTCATTAAATTAGAATTGTGTCCTCACCATTTGACCTTGTATCTTTACTTATACTAATCATGATGAGTTTTCTTGCCTTACAAGCAATACAGAACGAGGAGATTTTATTATGATGTAGTTAATATTCAAATAAGTCTATATATGTATTTAATGTTTGCGGACTTGGGTTTTAGTGTGTAAACAAGTTTATTGAGTTGGAAGAATACGGTGGATTGGAGGCATTTGATTGCTGATGTTCAGTGATAGGAAATTTTATTGTCTGAAATTTGCCAAAAACTTGAAATCGGTTGCTTGGGTTTTGCTTAAAGGTTTGGCTTTTGTATGAAACAAGGAACTTTGTAAAATGCGAAATTCCGGGTGATCAGTTGGGCATTGGGCTGTCACCAGTGAAATGAGAATTTACGGCAACGTCGATGCCGAGATGGATATAATCAGAGGTTGTTGTCGAGTTGGGATGTCTGGCATTCTCTTTTCGTTGTTGGGAGGTGGGGTGAGCTTCAGAAAAATCAAGATAAAATTGGAATTTTGTAGGATTTTTAATGTGGAGTGGTTTCATAAATTTGTGGGCTGTGAATAAAACTACCTATATAATTTAATGACTCAAACCTATCGAGGGATTAAAGCACAAACCTTCCATGTTCTTCTCTGCTGCTGCTAATCCTTTATATTCTCTTCAAGATTTACCATCCGCAAGAAGCTTTTTCCAATCAAATGTATTAGATCATCTAGTTTGGGCAACTTCACCACAATTGTTAAGGTCGGTGGGAGGTGATGCCTGCGCGGCCATCAAATTTGGAGGAATAAGGCTGGGCCCGTTTTAAAATGCAATGGGCAGGCCGAGCCGGATGTAAGAATTTTTAAACTTGGAATCAGACCTAACCCAACCTGTTTGAAACGGACTTGTTTGGGGCAGGTCCACGAGTCCATTTACATTTTTTTTTGTTAAAAAATGTGAATATTTTCAGTTTTCCAGGTTTTAGGTTGATTACTACCACCAAATCAAGTCAATCAAAGAATATATGAAAATTTACTAATTATTATGAACAATATGCCAACAAAATCAAAGAAACAGCACCCCAAAACCAATTACAAAATTGGCAACTCATTCAAATGAAAAGGATTGAGAGGAAATCGCAGAACGTGAAAGTATTTTAAACAAAAATTAGGATACTGGTTCAAAACCAGCCATCAAAATTCGATAAATACAGAAAAAAAACCTAGAAAACCTAAAATCCCAATCCATCTCATAAACCCAAAAAATCCCAGAATCTACAAACAAAGAAAAAACAATCAAAGAAAGAAGACCACTACTACTTTTCAGTGGGAGCCAAAAAAAAAAAAAAACAAACCATAAGCAAAATCTAAAAGTCCAATCAATTGCTATAGCTTGATGCCGGATCATGTCCATATGGTCAAGATTGCCCCTCATGGTAAGGGACCGGGCTTCTTTACCCTCGTACTTTTCATACACTCCTATCTCCTCCTATTTGTGCGATCACGGTTAAGCCATGTCAACATTTTATATTACTATTGCTTTTTGTCTTATTATCTTTATAAAAAAATTAATATAAAATGTTGACGTGACTTAACCGTGACTGCACAAAATAGGAAGAGATGAAAGTGTATGAGAAGTTGGAGGGTAGAGAAGGCGTGTCCCATGTAAGATCTTGGGATCCAGCTTGTCCACATGGACGCATCGCGTGCCAAGGAGATTGCCGACACGTGGTGTCGTTTCTGGTTTCTTCGCCGAACGCACATGCTCTCCCACCACGTACTCTCCACTTCAGGATGGCTTGTCTCGATCCACCCGTTGTACCATGGAATGAGACGAATTTGGATCCTCTCCTGAGCTAATGGAGAGGATCCTTCTGACCAGTTATCATGAGCCGTTCAATAAAAATCCAATAGCTATAATTATTATAACTTTAAAAGGACCCCCTGTTTGTAGCCGTTGGATAAAAATCCAACGGCCCATGATAACTGGTCAGGAGGATCCTCTCCATTAGCTCAGGAGAGGATCCAAATCCGGATGAGATGGTAACGAGGCTTGGTTTTGGGGATTATGGGCAATCTACATCGGCTAGGTCTCTACCTACAAGGACTGCATTGGTGAGGGAAAAGAAGAAAATGGGAAGAAAAAAAAATTGGACAATTATATTATTGCCTATAATTTTATTTTTGATATTTTACTAATTGTGAATATATATAGACTTACAAAAAAATTGATAGCTCTAGGTGGGTTCCTATTCATGCCATATCCAACCGAAGGGTCCAGAGGGTCAGATGGTCGAAAATAGCCCTAATACCGTCTCTAACCGAGGGCTAAGCCAGAGGGCTCGAGAATCTAGGAGGGCCCCACGGAATTTCAAAGGGCCAAAGAGCCAAAGGGCTGGCTATTTTTTTTATTTTATAGTTTTCCTATTGTTGTCAGTTATAACCGATAGCATTAAAGAATGATTTTTAATACTATCGGTTATAACCGACACTAATAGGTATTCATAGGCAATTTTTTTTATTTACTGTTAGTGTCGGTTATAACCGACACTAATAGTTTGAATTTTTTTTTAATATAACGGCTAGCTGAGTCAGCTAGCCGTCGCAGCTAGCCGTTGGATTTTTTTTTTTAAATTTAAACATTTCTTTCCTTCTATAAATATGGTGAAGTTCTTTCAATTTTTCACCTCATTTGCAATATTTCCTTCTTCAATATTTTTCAATATTTCCTTCAATATATTTCTTAATATTTCCTTCAATATATTTTCCAATATTTCCTTCATCTATAATATTTGTTTCAATTTTTCAATAATTTCCTTCAATATTTTTTCAATAATTTCCATCATTTTTTTCAAAAAAAATGGCCTCATTTGTAATGAAAGGTAGGGCTTGGACCCGAAAAGAAGATGAAGCTCTTTGCAAGGCTTATAGATGGGTCTCAGAAGATAGTGTGAGGGGGATTTCTCAAACTAGTGAATGTGTTTGGACTCGTGTGTCCAAAAAATACTTAAAGTTCTACGAAGGCACCATTCTGCCGAATACCAGAAACCACGAAAGTTGTTGTTCAAGATTGAAGAAACATCTTCATCTAAGTTTGAATAAATGGCATCAAGCACTATTAGCAGCCGCAAGTAGACATGAAAGCGGCGCCAATTATTATGACGAAGTTAGTGTTTTCACAGTTTATTTTAAATGTTTGATTATATTACATTTAATTTCATGAATTAATTTCCTTTAATTTTTGTAATTATATTTAATTATATTACATTTAATTTCATGAATTAATTTCCTAAAATTTTTGTAACTATATTTTCTAGGTACGCCAATCAGAGGAATTGTATATGGAGGGCAGCTCAAAACCCTTTCAGTTTCACGGTTGTTGGGAAATTTATAAAGGGTGGGTGTTATTTGAAGATCCACCTCAACATAGAGTGGATCCTTTGGGAGCTGCATCCCCATCTGTAGATATGAATGAAGATGGATCTCCTACCATTCAACAAACAAGGGTAGAAAATCCGACTAAAATCGAAAGTTCTTTACCTAGGGCTATGGGACGAAACAAGGCCTGAAGGTTGAGGGAAAAGGGCAAGGCAAATGCTGATTACGCTGCTCAACATGAAGTGGGGGCCTCATTGCGATTATTAGCGGAGCAAAATGCCCTTGAGGCGGAAGAAAGGAAATGTAGGCATGAAGAACGGGCCAAGCAAATACAAGAAGAGATGGATGATAAGAATATGGAAAGGAACACTTCGAATTACACTCCAATGAGTAAGGCATATTTTGATAGGAAAAAAAAAGAAATTATGAGCCGACGACAGTTGTTTGTGACAGACTATACTCCTACGATAGCGGATGATGAAGATAATAATGATTATGGATATTAAATTTAAGTTGTTGTAGTTTTTAAATTTAATTTGTCATTTTTAAATTTTAGTTGTAGTTTTTAAATATAAGTTGTAGTTTTTAAATTTAAGTTATTGTTGTTTTTAAATTTAAGTTGTAGTTTTTAAATTTAAATAATAAATTATGTTTAGCCCTTTGACCCTCGGTTGGAGACGGTTTTTTGTGACAGGGCTAAAACGAGCCATCTGGCTCTCAGTTGGAGACGGAGACAAATATGACCCTGTATTATTCATTAAAATATTAATATCTTGGAGAATCTTGGAGGGCCAGAGGGCTAAAACGAGCCTTCAGCCCTCGGTTGGAGATGGCCTCATCTATCCTCAGGGCCGGCCTTGCCCTCTATTAGGCCATCTCCAACCGATGGCTAGCCAAATGGCTCGTTTTAGCCCTCTGGCCTTCCAAGATTCTCCAAGATATTAATATTTTAATGAACAATACAGGGCCATATTTGCCTCCGTCTCCAATCGAGGGCCAGATGGCTCGTTTTAGCCCTGTCACAAAAAATCGTCTCCAACCGAGGGCCAAAGGGCTAAACATAATTTATTATTTAAATTTAAAAACTACAACAACTTAAATTTAAAAACAACAACAACTTAAATTTAAAAACAACAACTTATATTTAAAAACTACAAATTAAATTTAAAAACTACAAACTAAATTTAAAAACAACATCAACTTAAATTTAAAAATTACAATGACTTAAATTTAATATCCATAATCAACATCATCTTCATCATCCGCCATTGTAGGAGTATAGTCAGAGGTAAACAACTGCCGCCGAGACATAATTTCTTTTTTTTTTCTATCAAAATAGGCCTTACTCATTGGAGTGTAATTCGAATTGTTCCTTTCCATATTCTTATCATATATCTCTTCTTGTATTTGTTTGGCCCGTTCTTCATGTCTACACTTCCTTTCTTCCACCTCAAGGGCATTTTGCTCCGCCAGTAATTGCAATGAGGCTGCCACTTCATGTTGAGCGGCGTAATCATCATTTGCCTTGCCCTTTTCCCTCAACCTTCGGGCCTTGTTTCGTCCCATAGCCCTAGGTAAAGAACTTTCGGACGGAGACGGATTTTGTACCCTTATTTGTTGAATGGTACGAGATCCATCTTCATCCATATCTACAGATAAGGATGCAGCTCCCATCACTCCCAAAGGATCTACTCTATGTTGAGGTGGATCTTCATATAACACTCACCCTTTACAAATTTCCCAACAACCGTGAAACTGAAAAGGTTTTGAGTTGCCCTCCATATACAATTCCTCCGCTTGGCGTACCTAGAAAATATAATTACAAAAATTAAAGGAAATTAATTCATGAAATTAAACGTAATATAATTAAATATAATTACAAAAATTAAAGGAAATTAATTCATGAAATTAAATTTAATATACTTAAACATTTAAAATAAATTGTGAAAACACTAACTTTGTCATAGTAATTGGCGCTGCTTGCATGTCTATGTGCGGCTGCTAATAGTGCTTGATGCCATTTATTCAAACTTGGATGAAGATGTTTCTTCCATCTTGAAGAAGAACTCTAGTGGTTTCGGATATTCGGTGGACTGGTGTCTTCGTAGAATTCTAAGTATTTTTTGGACACACGAGTCCAAACACCTTCACTTATTTGAGAAATCCCCCTCACACTATCTTCCGAGACCCATTTATAAGCCCTGCAAAAAGCTTCATCTTCTTTTCGGGTCCATGTCCTACCTTTCATTGCATATGAGGCCATTTTTATTGAAAAAAATTGAAGGAAATTATTGAAAAAAATATTGAAGGAAATTATTGAAAAATTGAAACAAATATTGTAGATGAAGGAAATATTGAAAAATATATTGAAGGAAATATTGCAGATGAAGTGAAGAATTGAAAGAGCTTCACCATATTTATTGAAGTAAAAAAAGGTTTAAATTCAAAAAAAAAAATAATTGAATACAACGGCTAGCTGCAGTCAGCTAACCGTTGTATTCAATTTTTTTTCAAACTATATGTGTTGGTTATAACCGACACTAATACTAATTAATAAATATCCCAGTAGCCGTTAGCTTTAATTCATTATATTCTATACTATTCATGTCTAACCGATCGGAAATCCAACACTTCAAAAAAAAAAAAAAAATTGGCCAGCCCTCCAGCCTTCCCCGATTCTGTGGGGCCCTCCTAGATTCCAAAGCCCTCTGGCCTAGCCCTCGGTTGGAGACAGTTTTTGGCCTATTTTCGGCCCTCTGGCCCTCTGGACCCTTCGGTTGGAAATGACCTTAATATTTTAATGAACAGTATATGGCCATATTTGTCTCCGTCTCCAACTGAGGGCTAGAGGACCAGAAGGCTCGATTTAGCCGTGTCACAAAAAACCGTCTCCAACCGATGGCCATTGGGCCAAACATAATTTATTATTTAAAAACTACAACTTAAATTCAAACCCAACGGCTAAGTGACGTCAGCTAGCCATTGGATTTGAATTTTTTTTGCTATAAATAGGGTGGATATTGGGATATAATTCACACAAACCACAAAACAGAGCGATGACGCATGCCAATCTGATAAACAACTACTTCGACCCCAACTCGGTGTACACATAAGAGGATTTCAGACGTCGCTTCCGGATGAGGCGTCATGTATTCAAGCGTTTACTTGTGATGTCCAGCAGGTCAATCTGTACTTTCAGCAGAAGCGGGACAGAGCAGGCCGCCCTAGTTTCTCACCTCATCAGAAGGTTACTGTTGCATTCCGAATGATGGCCTATGACTCCCCAGCTGATTCGATGGATGAAACCCATGGTATGTCTAAGTCTACATGCCTTGATACTCTTGAAGAATTTTGTGACACAATTGTTCAGCTTTAGAAAGAAGAGTACCTCCGTGAGCCAAATCAAAAAGATCTGAATCGGCTCCTTTGCAAAGCTGAAGACCATGGGTTTCCGGGCATGATAGGGTCATTAGATTGCATACATTGGGATTGGAAGAACTGTCCCACCGGATGGCAATAAGGCTTTAGCAGAAGGTCGAGAAAGCCAACTGTTGTGTTAGAGGCGGTTGCCTCATATGACACATGGATCTGGCATGCTTTCTTTAGAGTCCCTGGATCCCAAAATGACATTACAGTTCTTGGGCGTTCACCCTTCTTCAATAACTTGACGGAAGGTAAAGCACCTCAACTTGACTACTACATCAACGGTCATCAATACAATATGGGGTATTACTTGGCAGATGGCATCTACCCAAAGTGGGCGACACTTGTCCAAGCAATTCCAAACCCTAGGAACGACGCGGAAAAATTGTTTACCTTACACCAAGAGGCATATCGCAAAGATGTTGAGAGAGCTTTTGGTATTCTACAAGCACAGTAGAAGATCATCAGCGAACCTGCAAGAGGGTGGAGTCGAGAAAATTTAAACTCCATCATGATGTCTTGCATCATATTACACAATATGATAGTGGAGGATGAGCGAGATGGGTATATTGATGGAGAGTCCGATGACGACCAAGAAGATCCAAATAGGTCAAGAAGGGCTCGTGCAAAAATATATGATGAGCCTCATTTGCCTTTCAATCCAATAATTGGTAGTATCTCTAAAGATTAGCACATGAGGCGCTATAGAATGATACGTTCTCGTGTCACAAACAAGTACCTACAACAAGATCTTGTTGCACATCTTTGGGCCCAAAAAAGCATGGAGTAGGCATTTACGTTTTATGTTTTTAAATATTTTTTAAAATGTTGTTTAAGTTTCATGTTGTATAATTTTTATGTGGGTACATTTGATATACAAAATATTGGTACATTTTATACAAAAAAAGGGCAAATTTTATATAAATTAAATGGGTACATTATATATACGGGGGATAGGATCAAGGGACAAATATTTTTACAAATACTTTTACACTCTTTTTTAGCTTTTTGATTACATGACATCCAATGGT
Organism: Malus domestica; assembly: GCF_042453785.1. Classification (NCBI taxonomy): domain Eukaryota; kingdom Viridiplantae; phylum Streptophyta; class Magnoliopsida; order Rosales; family Rosaceae; genus Malus; species Malus domestica. The sequence continues at coordinate 8,986,531 of NC_091662.1, forward strand.
TCTTATTTATTCATTAAATGACATGAATGCTTATGTGGATTTTAACTAATATTAAATATAAAAAAACATAAAATCTGGAAAATTAAAACTAAAATTAAAAAAAGGAAGAAACTCTAGTTGTACACAGTCCTCCGTTCGTGTGTGCGTATACAATGTTGAGGGATTGCAAGGTTTTCCAAGCAGAGAATTTTCGAGCAGTACTAGTTGTGGGAATGGACAGAAGACCGGCAACCATCCAGGAATCCCTCATCAGGCTTTCTCTTATGGAAGGTGAAGTTCAAATAATTCTCAGGGTGCAAAAACAGCATGAACCTGACATGCTACAGAACTGGTAGCACTGTGCCGCTCCAATATCTGATGCGAGATTATTTGAACGTAAAAATCTTATGTTCGAAGTAATACGTTTCACTTTCGATGGAAATAGGATCAGGGAAGATCAAACTCCTGAATAGCGCGAAATTAATACTAAAATTAAAAAGAAGAAGAAACTTGAACAGAAATTGGTTCTCCCATAATAAAAAACAGTTAACTTTAATGAAAAGCTCCTGATACTGTTCACTTTAACGAAAAACCACATTTTTACATTAAAAAGTCAATCCTGGTGCTATTCACTTTACCCTTTATTTTGTTCTTATCATTAAAAATCAAAGTTTTCAAGTCATTTTCATTAGTTTTCCTTAAAAAAAAATCATCAACTCATGTTTTTTTTTTTTGAACTTGGATTCAGATTTTATATTTTTCTTTTCAGTTTTATTTTATCTTTAATATTAGTTAAAATCCACATAAGCATCCATGTCATTTAATGAATAAATAAGAAGCTTTGGATGTCATGTAATCAAAAGACTTAAAAAGAGTGTAAAAGTATTATAAAAATATTTGTCCCTTGATCCCTATATATATAAAACAATGGGTACATTTTAGATTTAGAAAAAATAAATTGATTTCACATTAAAAAAATGGGTACATTTTATATAAAAAGAATCGTACTTACAAAACAAAAAAATTGGTACATTTTGCATATAACAAGGTGTACATTTTTAAAGAAAAATGGGCACATTATAAACAAACTACGAGTACAAATAAAAGGTTAAAAAAATTATGAGTACAAATAAAAGGTTAAAAAAAATATGAGTACAAATAAAAGTTTAAAAAATATGGGCAAAGAAATTAATATATGAATACAAATTAAAACTGAAAAGAAAATTGGTACAATTTAAAAAAAAAGAATTGCAAATCAAAAATGGGTACAAACTAAAACTAGAAATATATGATACAAAGTTTGGCCATAAATATAAATATATCAAATGTACATATTTGATAGCAGAACAAGGACAAGTTATTCAACAGAAAAGCCGTTTATAAAAAAGGTTGCACCAACATATCAAGAAAATAGAAGGACAAACGCAAGACAGTAGAATAAGAAGTTAATGCTTAACTTTAAAAGAACAGGAAAGTGCAAATGAATGTACCCAAATTCCTAACAAATCGGAGATCACTGTTGATCGATTGAAGTGGACGGTTGCTCTTGCTCCACCTCAATATCAATAGGAAAATTGAGATCAATATGCCTGTGTTTCAGATGATCATCCGCTGGCTCCAAAGATCAGGAAAGCCATTGTTGTTGCAGATCCTATCATCATCGACGATATCGATCCAACTGGCCAAGGCTTCTTCCCAAGACTACTCATTGATCCCAAAGACAAGGGAAGTCGTTCGTCTTGGTTCGGCAATAGGCGGTGCACCCATCAACTTATAATGCGTGCAGAGTTGGGGAAAGGAACTATAACTTTGACAAATATCACCCTGCTGCTCGTGATCGTCTAAATCCACTAACTTGGGCCACACGAGTTGCCTCAATTTTCATCTCATCCCATAAATAAGGTACAAGCTTTTGTACTCCCTTGATGAGAATATAAAGATTATCAAAATAATTAGTTCCTGCTCCAAGAACAACAGATAGAGCTAACAATATAACGTATCCCCTTGGGAATGTAGAGGACTTTCAAAACCAAATTCATTTTCTGATAGATGTTCAGTGGTTGTAAGATGGGCAAGGGGTATAGCCTGGCCACTTTTGAACTTTATTGCCTGGCAGAATAACTTGCAAGTCAGCGAGCTGAAGAGATTCCTGCAAATTAAATAACGTATAGATAACTAATTACTATAAATGGGGGTAAGGCGGGAGCATCCTCTCCATAAATGGGGGTAAGGCTAGCCGACATTCACCTCTCCCAGACCCTGCGTAAAGCGGAAGCCTTATGCACTAGGTACGACCTTTTTTTATAGATAACGAATTACTAACAGTCGTGATCTAAATGCTCTCTCAAGTATTAACAAAATTAATTTTCATTTCAAGAGAAATTAAGAAGAAGAGAGAGCAACCTCATTCAACCAATTGTTTTTCAACTTTGCCACTTCATCGCCACTTAGTTTAATGCAATTAGTCAACTCCAAACGCTCAAGCATCGGGGGCAATTTTGGAATTTTCTCCAATGATGTGCAATCATCCAGATATAAGCCACATAAGCTTGGTGGAAGGACTTGTGGAATTTTTTGAAGCCTCCTGCAACCACTCAATCTTAGTTTCATTAAGTTGACAAATTTGCTAATGCAATCCGGAAGACTAACAAAATTGTTTCTTGACAGATCAAGGCTTGCTAATGCGAACCAGCAACCAAGAGGCACAAGGAAATCACTTTCAGATAAATTGCATCCTCCCAAATCAAGATCAAATAGGTTGGGAAGGGCTAATGTGATAGAGTTGTCATCTGAAGTATCTAAGTCAGTTGAATGCAGCAGAGATTGGGTATTGCAAGATGAAACTTCATCAAACTTCACCTTATTCTTCCCAAATGTCACGAGTTTTGGGCATTCACCAAAGTAAACCTGAATCAGATCTTGCAACCCATATATATGATGTAATGATGTACCTGTAAGGTTCACACATTCATTTGCTTTCAATCTTTGAAGCCCAATAAGATACGCAATTGATGAAGGCAATTCTCTTATGCCACTTTGTTGTATATCCAAGTCCGTTAGAGATTCCATCTTGCCCTCTTCTATTTTTGGGAATCTCTCGAGCCTTGTGCAACCTTTGAGATAAAGCCATTCAAGGGATCTCAACCCAAGTCTTGTTGCAAACCTCGTAAGCTTAGAGCACCCATTAAGATTCAAGTAAACAAGTTTATCAAGGAATCCAACAAAATCATCAACCTCAACCAAACTTTTACACTCACTTAGTACCAAGTGCTTTAGATTTGGGCTTCCGGATAAGTCGGGGATTTTTTCTAAGAATTTGCAACCTCTGAAATTCATAGATGTAAACTTTGCCAAATTCTGTAAAACCAAAATCAAAACAAAATAAATCACATGCTTTAAAAGAATATAATGAAACACTTGAGTTTTTTTTTTTTTTTTTTTTGATATAAAATATGTGTAAATATATAATGGTTCAAAATAATTTAAAGTATGTACCTTAAATTCCTTCAATTGTCTGATGTCACTGTATGACATATCAAAACTAACTTGTTACATGACATCATCCCAGTCATCACGACTTTTTTGAAGTACTGTTTGAATATCATTGTAAGGTTCTCCTTTGCAAGAATCGCAAATATCCAATATAACTTGCCAACGATTTATACTTTTCTTACGCAGATGAGAACCTATACAATTAAGAGCTGAAGGACGGCCTTGAGCATAGGCTACTACACGTTGTACGAGTTCGAAATAATTGTCTGGAGGTTCATTTCTTCCAAAGGCATTCAAACTTAAAAGCTCCAGAGCTTCGTCGTCATTTAACTTTCGGACCTTGTAGATGAACTTAACTCCATAAGATTCCAGCAATCCTCTATCTTTTGTGGTTATGATCACTCTACTACCCTCACCAATCCATTCGACTTCAGCCAAGTTGTTTAATTGCTCCAATTCATCCACATCATCAAGAATTAAGAGAATCTTCTTTCGCCTCAACAAATTCTCTATAAGGCTCTTTCCTTGATGAGTATTGACAACTTTCGACTTTGAACCACGATTAATCTCACTTAGAAGAGTGTTTTGTAGTTGGGTTAGGCCTCCATGTTGCATTGATGTTTCTCGAACATCTGCCAGGAAACAACTACCTTCAAAATTATGAGCAATTGCATTATAAACAGCTTTTGCAATTGTTGTCTTGCCTATTCCAGATGTCCCCCAAATCCCAACCACACAACCACCATTTCCATCGACCCCTAAAAGCTCTTTCACCTCTTGTACGCAAGATTGTATTCCAACAGGGTGTTTGGCCACATTCAAATAGGTGCCATCAAGTACTCGGACTGAGATCTCTTTAACAATGTTACTGATTATTGTAGCTTCATAGCTAGCAGTTCAAAACAAAAAGCACATTTAATCAGTGAACTTTTTTTTTTACTATATTTCAGAGATGTAAAAACAAATAGAGAAATATAAATATTACACGATATTAACAAAAAGTGTACTTGAAAAGTTCTCTGTTTCTATCCAAAATGCACTAGTAATTACTAAAGTCAAGTATGTGTTGCTTGCTAAAGATCTAAAGAGTAAAAATGAAATACAAAACTAAAATGATGACATTATTGTAGGAAATTAACTATATAAATATACGGTAAGGGGAAGAAATGTACGTACCCTTCCTCCTTGACCAGATGTCCTGACAAATTTGCTACTTCTCTAAGAGCTCTCCTCCACATGAGCACCTTCTTCTTGTTGTCCTTGAATTTGCCCTGAAGTTTTGTAAACCCGACACCGAAACTACTCGTTTGATTTCGTACATGGGACGGATCCACCTTGTAAAAAACTGGCAAAACTATTTGTTGCTTTGATTTTTTACATTGACGAATCTTGACGAGCTCATCTAAGCACCACCTTGAAGATGCATAGTTTTTAGAGAATATGACAAGAGAAATTCTTGACTCTTCAATTGCTTGGAGGAGCGCTAGTGATATTTCTTCTCCTCGTGTAAGTTGGTGATCAATGAAGGTGTTGATTCCCTTATCGACCAAAGCTTTGTATAAATGATCTGTAAAATTCGTGTGTGTGTCCTCTCCTCTAAAACTCAAAAACACATCATATCTCCATGAAGGAGGCAAGGAAGAAGAAGAGGCAAGTTGATCGGCCATAGGAGAATTGCAATGTGCGGTATGGTATGGACATTGGGCTCTCTCTTGTTATATCAGCCCTCATGCTTTTCTTGACAACTTCATTTTCAATTATTGAATATTTTAATTGCAGGCCGACGGCATGCAATGCAACAACATAATATATATATATATATATAACAAAATGAAAGCGTCGTTGCTTCTCTGCCTTATATTAGAGTTAGTCTTCCGTTCACATTGGTAAACAAAATATATAATATAAAACTGAAGAATGAATTTTCTCAAAGCCTAGTTGTTTGCAATCTAAATTAGGGTTTTTCTATAATACTTCAATGTATGAGATGCGACTGTATTTGAAAGGTCAGATTGAAACTGTCAAGATTAGGCCTGGCATTTTGGACCCAACCCGTTAACCCGACCCGACCCAACCCGTTAATATTTGTATTTGGGTGGATGCTTAACGGGTCGGGTCGTTAACGGATGAACCCGTTAATAACTGTTAAATAACGGGTCACTTTGGGTCAACCCGTTAGGACCCGTTAGCACCCGTTAGTTGAGGATATTTTAGTAATTTTAGTAAAATCTTAATAACAAAAAATAAACTTTATGCAAAAAATAAAAATAAAAATAATTGTTAACGGGTGTTAACGGGTGAAACGGGTGACCCGTTAGCTTAACGGGTCGGGTTCGGTGACCCGTTAGCTTAACGAGTTAGGTTCGGATGACCCGTTAACTTAACGGATCGGGTTGCCCGACCCAAACCCAATAAATCCGACCCGTTTACAGGTCTAGTCAAGATCCATTTTTTCTAGCAAGTCATGCATCAAAATCTAAATCAGCTGCAGCAGCATCAACCAAAAGTACTTTTGAGAAAAGCATTGAATAAGTAGAAATGTGAAATCAAAAGTTAAGAGTGACTGGAAGTTGCATAGCTTACCGGAGGTCCAGTCACCAGCAAGCACTTGCCGGGAAGGCCATCTTTCGCTTCTCCTCCTCCTCCCTCTTCCACTGTCGTTCGTTTTCACCCTCGCTCGATCAGCCAACATGACTAACAGGAACGACAAGTCGTTGTGCAAGAGAGGGTACGCTGTTGATAATTTGATATCGTCACTGCTTTGGGCTGGGTATGTTTGGAGAATAAGGCCCGACCAGCCCATATGAGCCCAAAAAATTTAACCTCCTGCACGGTAATTTTTTTTTTTTCTCCTGAACAATTGATATTGTCTACGCTAGGAGGAGGAGGAGTAGGCTTAGCCTCACAATCAGTTAACAATAATGTGGTTCAAATGCCGATATTTTAAATACTGACTAAAAATCACTCGGAAGTCGGAGTACTCAAACTTTGTCATGTTTGTTGGTCCTCAGTGTTTATGTTGTTGCTTCTGTGGCAAGGAACAGTTGATGATAATATTAAATTAAAAATGAGATTTATCCATTTGATTCTAAAGGCAGTTTAAGAGTTAGCATTACTTATTTGTTATCTATTTTTTAGCCAGGAGGAAAATCTGATAATCTTAGAGGCAGTGATATAGATCCACGTTTATTATTCCATCATGGAATATACCATCAGGCTGTAACTTGTTGGATTGTGACTCCATCAAAAATTACTTGCAATTAATTCAACCAAGTGAGTCCATTTCTACTACCAAATTTAGCCTTATTATTTCCTTTGAGAAATTGTCTATGCAGGACGTTCGTCGTTTGTCTTCATTTTCATTCACTTGAACATGTATGATCATTTCTTCACATTAACGGGGATGGCACTGGCAGAATCAAATTATTTGGCAAAGATAACACCCAAGCTCTACATGCTTCTGTCAATGCAGTTCCAAGCAAGTTTATATACAGGTTATGTTTCGATCTCCAACTGTTTTGTTTCGGTTTTCATGTTAATGTAATGAAAATTTGAGACCCTTTTCGTATTGAAAAGTATATTAGTCGGTTCTTCGTACGATGATTTGATAGTCTGATGTAAATTGTGATGTTTGAGTTCAGTGTATGGAGAACCAAGGCATACTTCTAAATGTAAATTCCAAGAACCACATTGAGGCAAGTTTCTGCACTATATTTTCCTCTGATTTATTTTCCGACGTTCGATGAATGAATGATCGAACTTAGGTTTTGGGTTTGTTTATCTACTGCATTTTAATAATTATTTTGCAATGTTGTGTTTAGGTTTGGGACATAGACTAAAATAATTACAATCAAAACATGTACTAGTCTCAGACATTACAAACTTAATCGTTTTACTAGGAATTGCCAATTTTATACTAACACAAGCCTCTATTGATCACAGTAGTTGTCGACATACCTTGGTGTAAGCTTTTGGCAAATGCCGGCAGGAGTTGGGAAATGCCCAACATGTGTTCGACGAAATGGTCCAATAAATTATTTTTTTCTTTTCTTAATTATAGCTTCATTATTTGAAAATTCTAGCTCCTCCACTAGACATCAATATGCGTCCGCTTAGAATGATCATCCACTGGCTCCGAAGACAAGGAAAGTCATTGCTCTTGGTAATCATATGCATCATAGAAGATATCTGAGCCCGCCGAGGAGGAGGGTTTCAAATTGCAATAGTGATTAACAAAGTCCAGCATATGTCGCTTGCTAGAAATCTAAAGAGTACAAATGAAACACAAAATTGACATTATTATAGAGAATTAACTATATAAATAAAAACACTGTAAGGGGAAGAAATATACGTACTCTCCCTTTCGGAAAGGATGTCCTGACAAATTTGCTACTTCTCTAAGAGCTCTCCTCCACATCAAGACCTTCTCCTTCTTGTCTTGGAATTTGCTCTCATGGCCTGTAAAAGCGTCACCGAAACTGCTCTTTTGATTTCGTACATGGGATGGATCCACCTTGTAAAAAACTGGCAAAACTATTTGTTTCTTTGATTCTCTACATTGAAGGATCTTGACGAGGTCGTCCAAGCATCACCTTGAGGATGCATAGCTTTTAGAGAATATGATGGACTCTTCAATTGCTTTGAGAAGAGCCAGAGATATTTCTTCTCTTCTTGGAAGCTGGCAATCAGAGAAGGTGTGGATTCCCTTATCGATCAAACCCTTGTATAAATGACCGGTAAAATTGGTGCGTGTATCCTCTTCTCTATAGCTCAAAAAGACATCGTATTTCCATGAAGGATGGTGAAGGAAGAAGAAGAGACAAGTTGACCTGCCATAGGAGAACTAAAGCTAGATAAACTTAAGAAAAGAGCCTCCCAAAGGATTGGAATATGCAGTATGTATTGAACTAAACATGGTAAATACCAATATTAAACTAAACATGGTAAATACCAAAAATATATATGACAATATTTGGGAATTTCTTATATATTCATTAATCTCCAAAGTGGAGTATATATAGGAGTTACAATTGGTATTACATATGTACTTCACCAATGTGGGACAATAAACTACTATTTACACTTTAACTAATATATAACTCGCAACACTCCCCCTCAAGTTTTTGCAAAGATGTCACGCATGCCTAACTTGTCAAGCGAGTTGGAAAACACACTATTAGACACAGCCTTAGTAAGAACATCAGCAAGTAGATCTTCAGATCTCACAAACAGAAACATAATAATTACAGCATCAAATTTTTCCTTAATGAAATGTCGATCAATCTCCACATGTTTTGTTCAACCATGTTGCACTGGATTATGAGCAATCTCAATAGCAGTCTTGTTATCACAATGAAGTTTCATAGCACCTTTGGGGTTAAACCCAAGATCTCTCAACAATTTTTGCAACTACAACAACTCACATACACCATGCGACATACCACGAAACTCAACTTCTGCACTTGACCTAGCCACCACTTTTTGTTTCTTGCTTCTCCAAGTAACTAAATTACATCCACAAACGTAAAGTATCCAGATGTAGATCGCCGATTAGTGATAGAACCTGCCCAATCTGCATCTGTATACCCTTCGACATTCAAATGACCATTCTTGGAGAAAACCAGGCCTCTGCCAGGAGCCATCTTCAAGTACCTTAAAATACGAGTTACTGCATCCATATGAGCTTTATTAGGTGAGTGCATAAACTGACTTACCACACTAACTGCATAAGCAATGTCAGGGAGAGTGTGAGACAAATAAATTAATCTCCCCACAAGCCTCTGATACTGTTTCTTATTAGTAGGAACTTGATCTGGAAATAAGCACAGACGATGATTCTGCTCAATCGGAGTATCAACAGGTTTGCAATCTAACATACCTGTTTCAGCTAACAAATCAAGAACATATTTCCGTTGAGACAGAAAAATACCATGCTTGGATCGTGCAACCTCGATTCCAAGAAAATACTTCAATTCACCCAATTCTTTCATCTCAAACTCAGTAGCTAGGTACTTTTGAAGGCGTTGTATCTCCTTCTGATCATCACCAGTCACTATCATGTCATCAACATAAATAATCAATGCAGTTAGCTTATCATTTTGTCACTTTAGAAACAAAGTATGATCTGAATGAATCTGGATATACCCAAACTTCTTCATTGAACTTGTAAACCTCTCAAACCACGCTCCAGGAGATTGTTTCAAACCATACAAGGTCTTTCGTAACATGCATACAACACCTTTTCTAGGAGATGTTCCAACACCAGGTGGGAGATCCATATACACTTCCTCCTTAAGATCACCATGAATTAAAGCATTCTTAACATCAAACTGCAATAGAGGCTAATCCTGGTTTGCTGCTAAGGACAGAAGAACACGCACGGTATTAAGTTTGGCAACATGAGCAAAGGTCTCCTGATAGTCCACTCCATAGGTTTGAGTATAACCTTTAGCAACTAATCTGGCTTTATACCGGTCAATAGAACCATCTGCTTTGTGCGTAATAGTAAACACCCATCTACATCCAACGGCTTTCTTCCCATTTGGTAAAGGAACCAAATCCTAAGTAAAATTCTTTTCCAAAGCTTCTATCTCAACTTGCATTGCATTAACCCACTTAGGGTCAGACAAAGCATCTTGCAATTTTGTTGAAATTGATACACTAGATAGCTGACATAGGTAAGATGCATATGGTTTGGATAAACGATAAGTAGACACATAATTGTTGATAGGATATTTGGCTTTGGCATGCATATCAAGCTCATATTGTACTTTAGGTTTTCCACGATTAGCTCGTGAAGGCAATTGATAAGTAGAAGAATCATCAAAATTTACCTCATGTATGCCATCATCTTGTACCAAACTGTTAGAAGAATCATCACTGGACGAACCATCATCAGGCAACTCGTTAGACATATCAACAGCAGGCAATCGATCATCAGAAAGTAATTCATCAGACATACTAACAGGCAACTCGCTGGGCACATCTGATCTATCGTCAGTAGAAATTATTCCGGGAATAACAGGTGACCGATCACTATCTGTAGTCGACTGATCAGTATCACGCAACATAATAGGTTATGTTCCTAACTTTGCCTGTAACACATCATCCATACCATCTCTTCAAATCTGCACTTCATTCCCCCTCTCCCCCTGAAGTGGAGAGTCGGAAGAGGGCTTCACAAAATACGAAACTTCCTTATGGAAGGTGACATCCATGGTAATATAAGTTTTTTGAGTTGGAGGATGATAGCACTTATAGCATTTTTATTGTTAGCATACCCAATAAAGACACACCGGAGAACACATGCATCAAGTTTACTCCGCTGATGAGAGTAGACATGCACATACGCAATACACTCAAACACTTTCGGAGGAAGCTTTGATACAGAAACAAGAGAAACATGTTTTTGTAGCACATCGAACGGTGTCTGAAAATCAAGAACCCTACTTGGAACATGATTGATCAAATACACAGCAGCCAAAACAGTATGACCCCACAAATGATTAGGAACACATTTATCCAACATTAAGGAGCGAGCAACCTCCATTACTTGACGATTCTTCCGTTCGGACACACCATTTTGTTGGGGTGTAAACGGAGTAGTCGTCTGGTGAATAATACCATGATCATGAAAAAAAACATGCCAAATTGTGATTCACATATTCTCCTCCGTTATCAGACCTGAAGACCTTAACTTTGATCTGAAACTGAGTAGACACCATTATACAAAATTCTTGAAGAAGTAACGGAACATCACTCTTATTGTTCATCAAGAACACCCAAGTTAACCAAGTACAATCATCAATAAAAGTAACAAACCAACGGAATCCATTAGAAGTAACTTTCGCCGGACCCCACACATCAGAATGTATCAAATCAAATGGCAAAGTAGCTTTAGAATCATTTACGGGAAAGGAAGCACGATGACTCTTAGCCATGACACATGTTTCACACTTGAACTCCGAATCACTACAAGTGCGAAACAAAGAAGGAAATAGATGTTTCATATAACTGAATGATGGATGTCTCAATCGTCGATGCCACAACCAAATTTGATGTCTGTCATCCACTTTAGCACTTAAAACTTGATAATTATTTGAACCAGAAATAACAGTATCCTCCATAGTCAAGATGTACAAACCCCCTATTCTTTTACCATGACCAATTATCTTCTAAGTTTGAATATCTTGAAAATAACAATACGTAGGGTAGAAGTGAGCAGAACAATATAAGGTATCAAGAAGTTTTCCTACCGACAAAAGATTGCACTTAACATCAGGAATAAGTAAAGCACGAACCAATGATAAAGTTGGAGTCAGAGAGATAGTGTCTTCACCCTTCACAGGGGAATGTGCTCTATTTGCACTAGTAATATACAGATCACGAATATAGTCACATAACTCATCAAACACTTTAGGGTCACTAGTCACATGATCAGTGACCCCAGTATCAATTATCCATTTATTTGTTCCACCAAGATGCATAACAACACTATGATTATATTGAGAAATACAAAATCACGAACAAAAAAGGCACAAAAGATACGCAGCGGAATGAAAATAATTTACCAAAACACTGTAGCAGAACATTGTTCACGGCACTGTAGCAGAGACTATTTACGGCACTGTAGATGACACTGTTCACAAAGCAGACCACTGTTCACGCATTGTACTGTAGCGCGACACTATTCATTTTTTTTTTTCACGAAGGAAATCACAAAAAATGTGGGCACAAAATTTAAAGCACATAGGTCACCAAGAGCGAACTGCTTTAATGCCATATTGAACTAAACATGGTAAATACCAATATTAAACTAAACATGGTAAATACCAAAAATATATATGACAATATTTGGGAATTTCTTATATATTCATTAATCTCCACAGTGAAGTATATATATGAGTTACAATTGATATTACATATGTACTTCACCAATGTGGGACAATAAACTACTATTTACACATTAACTAATATATAACTCGCAACAGTATGGTATGGACAACAGAATCTCTCTTGATATATCAGTCCTTGTACTTTTCTTCCTACTTTATCAAGTCAAGTTGGACAAGGAACTTTCGTGGCATCTTCCTTCCAAAAGCAATTTCTACCAAGCATTTTCCAACCTATTACCTTTCAACGTGGATAGGAACTTTCGTGGCAATTTCCTTTCAAAAGTGATTTCTACCAAACATTTTCCTACCTACTATCTTTCAATCTGCACAGGAACTTTCGTGGAAACTTGATATCAGCAACAGTGCTTTTGCCGACACCCTGCACCTGAAATCAGCTGTAATAGCATCAACCAAAAGCATTTTTGAGAAAATCATTGACTGAGTAGAAATATGAAATCAAATGTTAAGATTGACTGGAAGTTGAATAGCTTACCGGAGGTCCAGACATCAGCAAGCACTATCCGGGACCGGCCTTGTCAGGCCCCGATCTCGACATACGTCCAGGATTGACAAGTGACGTCATCAAAAACCATATATCTAACATACCCCGGCGTCGGAATATGTACCAATCGCATCTCGAGCCTTGATTTGCGTAGTGATTATTTGTATACTTTATGGTTGCATCTAATCTCCTCGTTAGACTGCCTACGTACCCTTAATAGGGATCAAGTCATTCGTAGTCCACCATTTCACTGTACTCAAACATTTATCACATAAATCGCTATGTCTCAACAATATATCACAATGCATACCATGCAATATGTTCAAGAACCAATGACAAAGAACAATATTCTTCTCTAGCCACATTGATCAACTAGAATAATCATAATAATAACATCCATATCCAAAGTCATTCCGCAATCCCGTCAATTAATCAATTCATGAATCAAAATGCATGATCTTAGCATTTATTTATGTTAATCAATCAATGCGATAACTTATCATTTCACGAATTTAACTAAGGAACACTATATAATTCCCTACTAAGATTATGAGTAATAAACATGGTAATTCTAATTTATATTCACAAGGTTTATTAGGGGTAATTCCCATCCACTCGATTCTAGGGTTTTAGACTAACCTTAGGGATATGACCAAGTGCAAGGATTCCGAACCACTCAACGGAATCCAACAATCTTGGGTTCCAGACCACTCAACGGAACTAAAATATCAAGCTGCTTCTCGTAATCTACCCAGACCTATCATATGTACAATCATGCCTACATCAAGGAGATGGCACACTAGGCAAATCAGACATTTAGATAAGTTGCAAAGCTCGGGTGAGTGACAATAATACAAGTATGTGATATTCAATTAAAATAGATCATCGATCACAATCTATAAACATCAAGTATAAAATCATGTTTTGTGGAATCATAATCAAGACGTCGAAAACTCCATAGGAGTCACCTGGACATCCAACGGTTTTTCTAATTCAAACCATAAGATTCTTAAAAACCATTGTTCATATGTACATTAAAAATTAGAGCTAAAGGGACGCAGTTCTGCCGAAGCTTACATAAGTAACCAAACAGGAAGTGGCCCCCTATCACAGATTAACCAAGTAGAACCACCCCTGTAGTAATCAAGTAGGCAGTGACCCCCTATTGCGGATTAACCAAGCAGAGTCACTCCTACGCATTTGTTAGGCAATGATCACCTATCGCGGATTACCCAAGCATGATCACTCCTAAGTGTGTGTGTGTATGGCCATACCAAAGATATAAGGATCGCCTATCGCAGATTAACCAAGCAGGACCATGGTCCCCTATCGCAAATTAACCAAGCAGGACCACTAGGACCCCCTATCGCGGATTAACCAAGCAGGGTCATAGGCAGTGATCACCCATCGCGGATTAACCAAGCATGATTACTCCTAAGTATACATGGTCATCAGGATCGCCAATCGCGGATTAACCAAGCAGAATCCATAAATAATATGGTCCCCTATCGTGAATTAACCAAGCAGGACCATTAGTGACCCTCTACTAGCCCTCACTTTAACAAACATTTCAATAAGCAATTCGAATCACTTTTTCACAAATATTACCAATCCATGAATCAAATCACATTTAATAAAAATAGATCGATGGCCAATTATAAAAGAATCACATTTTAACATAAAACACATTTATAAAACCAAGTCATATCCACAAAGGATACTAATATAAGAAAACAGGGTAATAACCATATCACATGTATTAAAGTCACTCACCGAGACAATACCGCAAAGCCTCACTGAGTCTCTAGTAATACTAATTTTAGTTGTATGAACGATTCAAGACATGTTGATCAAAAGTCAACTCTCGATCAACGGTGGGGTCCACATCCCTATGTAATTTGATCTGGAAGATCTGCACATCAGATTTTGGATCCATAATATTTTAAAATACACGTTATGCCTCTAGAACAACATGCTAAAATTTCATCACGATATGACGGTCGGATCTCCGTCAATTTCTAGAATTAGGTGGTGATCAACAATTTGTTTTACAAACTTAGAAATCTCATTCAGGAAGATCCATAAGTCGGATTCCTGATCCGTAAGTTTCTATGATAGTCAAATATTATGTTCTATAACGCATTAAGGTTTGGTGACGATCCAACGGTCGGATCATCGATTCATATTTTAACCAAGTAATGTATCGTAATGAAACTAAGTTCAAACATTCAAATTATGTCATACGGATATCAAACATGAACCCAGGGCATCTAATAGTACTTAAAAAGATATTGTCGTCCCACTGGCCACGTGCCGCCACAGGTGGCGGTCGGCCATCCCGACTCGCCTGAAAATTCAACTACTTCAAAAAATTCTCAATTTTTACCAGAATGAAGATCTCAATGAGTAGAGTAAGTTTCATACCTGTGACTAAGGCCAATTTGGCTGGGAAACACCTCGATTTTACACAAACCTGACGGAAACCCTAAAGAGGGTGTGCTTCGATTTGATCCCCATACTCGCTCTGATGCCTCCACCACTGCTTGTGCTTTGTTCCTAAGGTTGAGGGGAGCCTGACCATGGTGGTATTCAATGGTGTTGATTTCCCAAATGGTGGAATCGCCGCTTCCATCCGGTGCACCCATTGGTGCGGTTTCACCCAAAAGCAATCCAATTTTCACAATTTTTCGGTTGAAAATGGGTGAGAGAACGATTGGGCTAGAAGCAAGGATCATTTTGGCACCGGTCCCGTCGTCAACGGTGGTCGAAATCGGAAAATATGGTCGGGTCGAGTCAAAAATACAACCGGGTCCAAGGAGGGATCCAGTTCCCTTCCTCCTCCTCTCTCTCCTTTCCCCTCCTTGTTTCTTCTGTTTTTGATTGGTCCTTCTCCCCCTCTTTTTCTCTCCTTTCTCTCCTTTCTTTTCTTTCCTTTCTATCCCAGCCGTCCATCTCTTATTTTGCTTTCATCCTAGCCACACACGTGGCACATCCTTTGCTCCAGATTTTCTGGAGCCTTCTAAATGAGGGCGCCCCTAATTTCAAACGTTAATAACTCTTTCGTTATAACTCTATTTCATGAACGGTTTACGCCTACGAGTTCGTGAGATCGAGCTCTATTCAAAGATATAAATTGTGACCTCGAACGGTCTAAGAATTTTAAATAATTAATCTCCAAACTTCACTCTTTGTAACTAGTTTAATTAAAATCTAATTTCAAATAAACTAATATAAATTCCCAAAAAATAATATAAAATCTCAATAACACAAATACTTAGATTACAACAGTGAAATCCAGGAACGGAATTTCACAGGCCTTCTTACATCCATATTCGAATGCACTTAATAGACGTGATTCTCTAGTGAAAAGGACACTTTCTAGACTCAAGTGGTTTTTTAGGGAGAGAATCGAACAAAAACTTGAAAAACATGAGTAAAAGTTCAAAACTATTTGAGCTACAAGTCACCCATAAGCAGGTATAGACTCAAACTTTGTCTTTTTGTTGGTCCTCAGTGTTTATGTTGTTGCTTTTGTGGCAAGGAACAGTTGATAACATCACTTATTTGTTATCTATTTTGTAGCCCAATACCTCTGCAATTGCAATGACAAGGAATCCAATGTTCCATCAAAGATCAAAGAACATTGCGAGGAGATATCACTATATAAGAAAGGCACTGCAGTTAAATATAATCAATTTGATTCATTGCAAATCTGACAACAATTAGCTGACATTTTTACAAAGGCATCGCCAAAGGACAGGTTTTGTATATTTAGAGAAATGCTTGATGTTAAACCAGTAACAAGCTTAGAAGGAAGTGTTGATATGTAAGCATGATTGCTGGATCAAAGTCCAGAATTGGTGAGGTTCAAGTTTGAAGAATAGAAGGATTTGTTCTTAGATTTATTAGTGTTCTTATTTTGCAATGAACGGTAAGATTATAACATCTTAACGGTGTATAGCTTGGTACGCGTCTAGTTTGTTATGTTTTTAAGTGAAACCGTGTGCCTTCCACGTGATCACCATCACGTTGCTTATGAAGGCAACGGCTATAATGTTCGGCTTTGATGCCGAGAATCTAACATTCGAATCCAACGTGATTTCCAGGAGCAACAAACTCCATTTTTGTTCTTGGGTATTCTCTACAATCCCAGTTCATTGAGCACTTCAATTTCTTGTTGAATTTCATACAAAATCCTCACTAAAATCAACCTAGAAAACTCTAAAACACTAACATGTATATTTATATGGATCAAGAAAACAGAAGTGCAAAAGATTGTAGAACAAGGAGAAGTTACCAAACGAGTTCTCGGTTATTAGTTTTAAAAAATGGAAACTAGAACCTGAAATGGTCATTAAACGGCCTCTTAGTTTTAAAGATTAGAAAAGTGCAAACGAACTCATACATTAATTTATGTATATGTGCGTACACAAACTCCTAATATATCAGAAATTGTAGATCATCTGAAGTGGACGGTTGCCGTTGCTCCTCCTCCTCAATATGAATAGGAACATTGAGATCAATCTGCCTGCGCTTCGGATGATCATCCGCTGGCTTCAAAGATAAGGAAAGCTGTTATTGCTGATGATCATATTCATCATCGATGATATCTAAGGATCCATATGGACGAGGCCTCTTCCCAAGACTACTCGTTGGTCCCAAAGACAAGGGAAGCTGTTCGTCTTGGTTGTCTAAAAAAGGTCGTACCCAGTGCACAAGGGTCCCGCTTTACGCAGGGTCTGGAAGAGGTGAATGTCGGCTAGCCTTATATTACAACCACTCGTCTAGTAAGGGGTGCACCCCGCAGCTTTTAATGCATGTGCCTTTCTGGAAACAAAATATAACTTGACAAATATCTCCCTGCTGCTTGTGCTCGTCTAAATCCACTAACATGAGCCACACATGAGCTGCCTTCATGTCCTTGCCATACCAGAAAACTTTTTTTTTAAACTGTGGTATTCCGCTGATGGAAATATAATGAGGATGATCAATTGGTGGTTCAAGAACAAAAGATAGAGCCAATCCTGACAACATATCCCCTTGTAAATTTAGAGGAATTTCAAAACAAAATTCAAATGTTGTTGGCTCTTCAAAGGAAAAATATCTGAACCACTTTGGAACTTCATTGCCCGGAAGAACAATTTCCAATTTAGAGCACCGAAGAGATTCCTGCAATAGCAAATAATGTAGATAACTAATTACAATTAGTCATGATCTGACCTCTCTCTCTCAAGCATCAACAAAATATATTTAAATTTCAAGAGAAATTAAGAAAGGAAGAGGAACCTGATTCAACAACAAATTGTTTTCCAACTTTGCAACCTCATCGCCACTTAGTCCAAAGCAATTGCGCAAGTCCAGACGCTTAAGCATTGGGGGCAATTTTGACATTTTCTCCAAAGATGTGCAATCATCGAGATACAAGTGCTTTAGTATTGGTGGAAGGACTTGTGGAATTTCCCGAAGCCTCTTGCAACCACTCAAAGAAAGTTCCTCCAAGATGGAAAATTGGCTAATGCAATCCGGAAGACAAACAAAATTGTTTCTCGACAGATCAAGAAATTTTAATCTGGAATAGCAATCAAGAGGCACAAGAAAATTACTTTCTGAAAGATTGCATCCTCTAAAATCAAGATAGTATAGGTTGGAAAGGGCTATTGTGATACACTTGTCATCTAAAATATCCAAATCAGCTGTGGTCAGATTTGGACATCCACATATGTACACATTTGTAAGGTTCTCACAACCACGTGCTTCCAAGCTTTCAAGCCCAGTAAGATAAGCAATTGATGAAGGCAATTCTCTTATGCCACTTCTTTTTATGTCCAAACGCCATAGGGATTTCATCTTGTTCTCTATTACTGGGAAAGTCTCAAGCCTTGTGCAACCACAAAGAGAGAGCTTTTTAAGGGATCTCAATCCAAGTCTTGTTACAAACCTCGTAAGCCTAGAGCACCCACTAAGATCCATTTCGACAAGTTTATCAAGGAATCCAACAGAATCATCAACCTCAACCAAACTTTTACATTCACTTAAGTCCAAGTGCTTTAGGTTTGGGATTCCGGAGAAGTCGGGGATTTTTTCCAAGAATTTGCAACCACTTAAATTCATAGATGTAAGCTTTGCTGAATTCTGTGAAACCAAAAACAAAGACAAAACAAAAATTCACTGGTTTTAAAAAGAATACTATGAAACACTTAGACTACTTTTTTTTGGGAAATAAAATATATGTTCAAATAATAATGATTCAAAATAATTTGAAGTATGTACCTTAAATCCCTTTAGTTGCCTGATGCCACTATATGATATATCAAACATAACAAGATGCCTTGGATTATAATTAGATGGCAAATTGAACACAACCGTATGCTCTCGATGAATATTGGATCGTCCACTCAATTCAATCCACCTCAAATCATTGGGCAGATAATCAACGTGTCCAAAAAAGCGTGCATTACGGTATATAAAAATTTCAAGATTTACCATCTGCGAGAAGCTTCCTACATTCAAAGTTATCACATCTGGTTCGGGCAGCTCCACCACAATGCCTTTAATTTTCTTTGTTCCCTAAGATGGAAAAAAGAAATAATGTTAGCAAACAAGTCATATAACAAAGAATTCACAAAGGCTGTTTTAAAATCCTTTTTTTTTCTATATCATGCCAAATTAAATGTAAGAAAATATATTGTACTTACTTGATTTTCAGTTAGAACATGGTACACATCTTCATGAAACCACAACCTGCTACGTTTCCCTGGTTCAGTGGGAGATTCTTCGTAAACTATACGCTTACCCATTTTTTCTAGCAAGTCATGCATCAAAATCATATTATCTTCAATAGTTATGATGGCATTCTCAACGAGTACTTCAATACAATCTTGAGGTACATTGAGCTTCGAACTTTTTAATATCTGTAACACGTAGTCTTTATGGTTACCCTTAAAGAAACATGCAATGTCTAGGAAAACTTGTTGCACAACATTATCCCAGGCATCATAACTTTTTTGAAGTATTCTTTGAATATCTGTATAAGGTTCTCTTACGTAAGAATCATAACTATCCAATATAGCTTTCCAGCGATCTATACTTTTCTTACGCAGATGAGAACCTATCAAATTAAGAGCTAACGGAAGGCCTTGAGCATAAGCTATTGCACGACGTGCAAGTATTAAATAATCATCTGGAGGTTCATTTATTCCGAAGGCGTTCAAACTTAAAAGCTCAAGAGCCTTGTCATCCATTAGCTTTTGGACCTCATATATCAACTCAACTCCATAAGATTCCAGCAATCCTCTATTTTTTGAGGTTATGATCACTCTGCTACCCTCACCGAACTTATCAACTTCAACCAAGTTGTTTAACTGCTCCAATCGATCCACATCATCAAGAATTAAGAGAATCTTCTTTCCCCTCAACAGTTTCTTTATAAGGCTGATTCCTTCATGAACATCGACAACTTTCAACTCTGTACCGCATAGAACCTTAGAAAGAAGAGTGTTTTGTAGTTGGATTACGCCTTGACGTGATGTTGATGCTTCTCTAACATCTGCCAAGAAACATCTACCTTCAAACTTATGAGCAATCGCATTATAAACAGCTTTTGCAATTGTTGTCTTGCCTATTCCAGATATCCCCCAAATCCCAACCACACAACGATCATTTCCACCAACACCTAAAAGCTCTTTCACCTCTTGTACGCACGATTGTATTCCAACTGGGTGTTTGGCCACATTCAAACATGTGTCACCACGTACTTTGACTAAGATATCCTCAACAATGTTGCTGATAAATGTAGCTTCAGATCTAGCAGTTCAAAACAAATAACACATTTAATCAGTGACCTTTTTTTCTATATTTCTATCCAAATGAAAAAGGGTTTCAAATTGCACTAGTGATTACTAAAGTCCAGCATGTGTCGCTTGCTAGAAATCTAAAGAGTAAAAATGAAACACAAAATTGACATTATTATAGAGAATTAACTATATAAATAAAACACTGTAAGGGGAAGAAATATACGTACTCTCCCCTTCGGAAAGCATATCCTGACAAATTTGCTACTTCTCTAAGAGCTCTCCTCCACATCAAGACCTTCTCCTTGTTGTCTTTGAATTTGCTCTCATGGTTTGTAAATGCGTCACCGAAACTATTCGTTTGATTTCGTACATGGGGCGGATCCACCTTGTAAAAAACTGGCAAAACTATTTGTTTCTTTGATTCTCTACATTGAAGGATCTTGACGAGCTCGTCCAAGCACCACCTTGAGGATGCGTAGCTTTTAGAGAATATGACAAGAGAAATTCTCGACTCTTCAACTGCTTGGAGAAGAGCCGGAGATATTTCTTCTCCTCTTGGAAGCTGGCGATCGATGAAGGTGTGGATTCCTTTATCGACCAAACCCTTGTATAAATGATCGGTAAAATTGGTGCGTGTATCCTCTCCTCTAAAGCTCAAAAAGACATCGTATTTCCATGAAGGATTACTGGTGAAGGAAGAAGAAGAGACAAGTTGACCTGCCATAGGAGAACTAAAGCCAGATAAACTTCAAAAAAGAGCCTCTCAAAGGATTGGAATATGCAGTATGGTATGGACGATGAACTCTCTCTTGCTATATCAGTCCTCATTTTTCTTACTACTTATCTGGTAAAGTTGAACAAGGAACTTTCGTGGCAACTTCCTTCTAAAAGCAATTTCCACCAAGCATTTTCCTACCTACTACCTTTCAATGTGAACAGGAACTTTCGTGGTAATTTCTTTCCAAAAGTGATTTCTACCAAGCATTTGCCTACCGACTATCTTTCAATCCGGACAGGAACTTTCATGGAAACTTGATTTCAGCAACGGTGCTTTTTCCGACACCCTGCACCCGAAATCAGTTGCAGCAGCATCAACCAAAAGCACTTTTGAGAAAATCATTGACCAAGTAGAAATATGAAATCAAAAGTTAAGAGTAACCGGAAGTTGAAGAGCTTACCGGAGGTCCAGCCGCCAGCAAGCACTTTCCGGGATCAGCCATCTCTCGCTTCTCCTCCGCCTCCCTCTTCCACTGTCGTTCGCTTTTACCCCCGCTCGATCAGCCAACACGACTAACAGAATCCACAAGTCGTTGTGGAAGAGAGGATACGCATGTTGGATATAAGGCCCGACCGGCCCATATCAGCCCAAAAAACTTGACCTTCTGTGAGGTAATTTTAATTTTAACCCCACAGTAACCGTAATAATTTGATATTAAAATAGACCGACACTGTCAAAAGACTATCTCCAATGGTGGCTTATAACCTAAAATTTTCTTTTTTTTCCTCTCAAAACCCACTCCAACCCAAAACTTAAACCAAACCTAAAAGGAAGGCAAATATCAACCACAATTTAGCCCACAAAATAAAATGAGACCTACAAGTGAGAGTGAAAAGTGGGCTGTGAAGCCCACACCCCCAAAACCCAACACTCCTCACGCGCCCTTTTTTTTCCAGCCGAAGGCCCACCCATGTGGGTTGGTCCCCCTTGTTGTCAACCTTACTGTAGCCCAACAACTACTTTTGTTCATCCAACTGCCAGTTTAATTGGACCGTTGGTTAATCAAACGGTCCACGTTCAATTTTTTTATATATTTATATATTTATTGAATCTAACGGCTTAGATCGAATATAATCAAATTTAACGGTAAAAAAAGAGATCTAACGGTCCAAATTCAATCCAACGGCTAAAATAATTTAAAAAAATATATTTAACTTAAAATTCAACCAAAAATTCTATAAATACGTATATATTTGTTCAAACATCCACACAAAACTCACTTTTCTCCTACAATTCTTCAAATTTTTCTTTCTACCACTTCTTCTCATTTCCAAAATTCTCAAGATGGCAAAAGAGCATGTTAGAGGTCGTAATTGGACCTTTGACGAAGATATTGCTTTAAGTTTGGCATGGATTTCTATTTGCGAAGATGATGCCGTTGACACGAATCAAAATAGAAAGGTTTTGTGGGGTAAATTGTTGATAAGTTCCATGAAAACTCCAACGCCGATCAAAGGGAAGTTGGTGGTGTTTATGATTGGTGGAAGATTATCAACAAAGCGTGCACTTTGTAGAAGGGAAGCTTGGAGAGAGCCATGGTTGACATGCCTAGTGGAAGGGGCGGCTCATAAATTGTGAGTTTCTTTGTTGATATTTTATTTGTCATGTACATAATAGTATTTTGCAACTAATTGTTTTTATGTATTTGTTGCATAGGGTGACAAAGCAATGGCATTTTATAAGACAAGAACTACACCCAAAATCAAGCTTTTAAGTTACATCATGCTTGGATCATCCTCAAGGATTGTCCGAGGTGGAGAACCAATGAGGACCAACAATGGGGAAGATTATTTCATAGTGAAGCCCCACCCCCAAATAATGTCAATGAATGTGTGAATTTTGCCGACAATGAAGGTTTCGAACACATGACCCCAACTTCTTTTGCAAGGCCCCTGGGTAGAGATAAGCAAAATAAAGCAAAGAGAAAAGGGAAGTCCCAAGATCCGATATGTGCACAATTTGCTAGCGAAATGGTAAGAATGAATGAAAACCATATTTCTCGGCAAGAAGAATCGGCCCAAATGTGTTTGGCCATGAAGTAACAAGGGGATAGGGAGCAAGAAAGGTTCAAAATTAATTTGATGATGGAGGACCTCGACAAATACACTCCAGAGAGGAAGAAATACTTACGTGGTAAGCGAAATGACATTTTACGAAGGAGTGCCACAAGGAGTATATTTCAAGATGACGATTCATCTCAAGACTATCACCCAAGTCCATCACCAAGTCAAGATGGTGGATATCATTATTAAGTTTATGAGTTTTCGATTGTATTAAGTTTATGTGGTTTATTAATTGTCTTTTTTTTTATTTTTATTTTATTTTTAAAGTTTATGTGGTTTATTAATTGTCATTTGTATTAAGTTTATGTGGTTTAATAAATATCGTTTGTATTAAGTTTATCATGATTTTCATGTATTGATTTAGTGATTTTTTCAAAATTTATCAGAATTTAAATATTTTTAGGTTAAAATGTTCATATAATTAATTTAGGATAGTCTACATAATTTTTTTTAAAGTTAATTTAAAAAAAATTAGCCTTAATCCATTCTTTGATAATCTCGGGCTAAAATTTTAAGCCAAAAGGGTTGGAGCAGAAAAACTGTTTCTAGACGAAAACCTAAATTTTCTAGGCTAAATATTTTTAAGTTTTAGGTCACCATTGGAGATGGTCTAATTGTTAAGGAATCTCCTACATCAAAGGAGATCAGTTCGTCAACAACACAATCTGCTCCATCAACCGCACAATCGGCTCCTCCGTATGAAAGTCAACTATGATATATGCTATGCTGTCTTTCCTATTCGATTTGATTAGGATTGATTCAGTCATTCAAGTATGATTGTATTTACCATATTAGGATTGTATTCAAAGTGTATATAATCACAGACCTGTACCTATAAACAAATCAATGAAATATACCAATTCTACATGGTATCAAGAGCCCAAAAACTCCAACGAGCAATTTTTTTTTTGATCCCTTTCTTCCCTGTCTTCATCCATGGCCACTAACGCCTCTATAACCAACCCTCTACCAGAGCTCAACTCCATTACTCCCACCTTGATCACAATTAACGCTATAGCCCAACTACCTGTGAAACTCATACCCACCAATTACCCATCCTGGCGTGCTCAGTTCAACGCCCTCATTTACGGCTACGACCTCATGGGTTATGTGGATGGTTCTAATCTCTGCCCATCAACCACTTAAACCGTGCTTCGCACCTTTTAGATTCGGTAAGATCAACTCCTCATTCATGTGATTCTTGCTTCCGTCTTACCGCAAGTCATCTCCCTTATTGCCTCTGCCAAGACATCCAAGGAGGCTTGGGACAAGCTTCTCCATCTCTTTGTTAGCAAAGCCCGTGCTCGCGTTCTTGGTATCAAAGAACGCCTTAATCTCCTACGCCGTGAGAACAAGCCTATCTCTGAGTATCTGCAAGAAGTCCGCGTTATTGCAGATGAGTTCGCCATCATTGATGTCCCCCCTCTCTGATGACGATCTCCTTCTCTACATTCTTAATGGTGTTGGCTCTGACTTCAAGGAAATTGATGTGGTAGTTCGTTCCCGCGACACCTCAATCTCTTTTGAAAACCTCCATGACAAACGGGTTGAACATGAAGCTGCTCTCAAGTGTGATGATACCGTTGTTGCTACCCCAGTGATCACTGCCAATGTCATTCAGACATCTCGCTCCCACACCTCAAACTGTGGCTACCGCTCTTACAATTCCAACTCCAACCGTGGGTTATTTGCCTCTCGCAATCCTTCTCGTGGTTCCTTCGGGCACCCCCACACATCTTCCATTGACACCAATTCTCGTAGTTCCTATAAGCCCACCCAACAATCTTTCACCGACAATGGTCGCCGCTCTACCAACATGAATAACACAGGTTATCGTGGTTTCTGTCAATGGTGTGGCACTCAAGGTCATAGTGCTAAACGATGCCCTCAACTCCAATATGGACCTCACAGTCCGCTAGTGGCCAATCCTACCACCCATGGCTGGTTCACTTCTTCTCCAACATGGTTGCTTGATTCCGGTGCCTCTCACCATTACCTCCAATGTCAACACTCTTTCTGATGCCTCTATATATAATGGTCCTGATGAAATAATTATTGGTAATGGTTCAGGTTTGGGTATCACTCATGTCGGTTCAACCACTTTACCCTCCTCATCCTCCCAATCTTTCAGCTTATCAAACGTTCTATGTGTTCATTCTATGAAAAAAGACATTATTTCTATCTCTAAATTTAATAAACAAAATAATACCTCTATTGAACTTTTTCCTGATATCTTTCATGTCAAAGATCTGAGCACGGGGGCAGTTCTTCTTTGAGGCCCGAATAAGGATGATGTGTACGAGTGGTCTCCCAAATCTTTTTGTCAACCGCAAGCTATGGTGGGTGTGGTGGTCTCTCCCAACCTCTGGCATCGTCGTCTTGGTCACCCCAGCCACCAAACTCTCCAACAAGTCATTCGTTTGTCTTCCATTAATGTGTCTTCCAAGTTGTTCGAGTCTGTTTGTCATTCATGTTTATGTAATAAAAGCCATCGGTTCCCGTTTGGTACTTCGTCTCTCACCAGTCATGGTCCATTAGACCTCCTTTATAGTGATGTTTGGGGCCCTGCTCCGTACTCGTCTATTGATGGTTTTTCCTATTATGTTATCTTTGTTGACCATTTTACAAAATACATATGGCTCTAGCCTCTAAAAAAGAAATCTGATGTGTTTTCCACTTTTGTCACCTTCAAAGCACTTGTCGAAAATTACTTCAAAATAAAAATCACTAGATTATACACTGATGGTGGGGGCGAATTCATCAAACTCCAACATTTTCTCTCATCCAATGGCATCACCCATCTTCTTACACCACCTCACACTTCTCAACACAATGGAGTCGTCGAACAATGAAATCATCATATTGTTGAAACTGGTCTCACCCTTCTTCAGCAAGCTTCTTTACCTCTCACCTATTGGTGTTATGCCTTTAAAACAACTGCCTATCTTATCAACCGCATGCCTACTCCGCTTCTTCACAATCTCTCCCCATTCACTCAACTCTTTGATGAATAACCCAATTACTCCCGTCTTCGTACATTTGGGTGCTTGTGTTTTCCTTGGTTACGTCCTTACAATTCCAATAAATTACTCCCTCGTTCCCGCCTATGTCTCTTCCTTGGTTACTCATCTAATTAAAATGCTTTTCAATGTCTTGATCTTTTCTCCAACAAACTTTTTATCTCTCGGCATGTTCAATTCGATGAGTCCACTTTTCCTCTTGCCAACCTCCCTTCCTCCATTCCCTATGTCACTGTTGATAACTCTCACACTTGGGTCTCCTCTCTTCCTCCAGTTACTCATGTTCCTATACACTTACCCACCAGGCCTGTTGAGTCGGTTGTTTCTTCTTCGTTGCCACCACATGTCACATCATCATCATCAGAATTTGCCCCCGTCTCATAACCGTCACCATCCGCTGCCCCGACCTCCATTGCTGCTGCTACCACTTCTCTTTTACCGTCACCCAACCACCACGCATTGGCCCCTACCTCTACCGCACCTCTATTCATCCCACCACATTCTCCAGCCCAAACTGATCAGGTCCAACCACTTCCCCACCTCAGCCTCATTCATACATACACTAGAAACCCTCATAGGACTGTTGTCACCCTTCCATCCTCTGACCCACACCTCCCAACCCCTCCGTACCTCCTGTGCTCCCCGATCATTCCATGATCACCCGTGCCAAAGCAGGTATCCACAAACCCAATCTTCGATATGCTATGATTGTTACTAAACATTTCATTCTCTCCTCAGTTGAACCGACATGTGTTTCCTAGGCCGTTAAGGATCCCATTTGGCGGCAAGCAATGTCCAATGAGTTCAATGCGTTAATTCGCAATGGTACATGGGAGCTCGTTCCTTCCCTCCCCTCTCAAAATCTTATTGGTTGTAAGTGGGTGTTTCGTATCAAATGGCATCCTGATGGCACTATTGACAGGTACAAGGCACGCTTAGTTGCCAAGGGTTTTCACCAACGCCCTGGTGTTGATTTTTCAGATACTTTCAATCCGGTGGTCAAACCTACTACCATACGCATTGTTGTGCATCTTGCCGTGACTCATAGGTGGCCAATACGTTAGTTGGACGTTAACAATGCTTTCCTTCATGGCACAATCCGTGAAAATGTCTATATGGTCAAACTGCCTGGTTTTGTTGACTCTAATCATCCATCTCATGTGTGTAAATTGAGGAAAACCCTCTATGGCCTCAAACAGGCTCCCCGGGCATGGTACAAGGAATTACACTCATTTCTGCTCTCCCATGGCTTTGTCAATGCCATTTCTGATGCCTCACTCTTTCTCTTAAAAAATGGGACTGCTGTAATTTATTTTTTGGTTTATGTTGATGATCTTCTTATCACAGGCAACGATTCCTCCCTTGTAGCAAAGTTCATCCAACTATTGGCAACTAGGTTCTCTGTCAAGGACCTGGGCTCATTACATTACTTTCTTGGTGTTAAGGTCCTTCCCACAGCCACTGGCCTATTCCTCTCTCAGCACAAGTACATTCATGATCTTTTCGTCAATGCCAAGATGGATGGTGCAAAGGCTGTCAGTACGCCTCTCTCCACCACTAACTCACTCATGCCTTACACGCCCTGACATCTCATTCGCAATCAATAAGCTCCTCAATGTTGGGTTTTTAGCTCAAAATTAGGATGATGCAATAAATTAGGTTTGTGTTACCTATTTGGTTTTAGTGTCCTATTTGGGTTTGGTTTTGACTTCTAGTTAGTTTCCTTGGTGGAGAGATTTTGTTAATTACCTATTTGATTAGGATTATGATTTATTTCCTATTAGGATTCCTATTGTAACCTAAGTCCTATGCACTATAAATAGGACCTTAGGGTTAATGTATTTTGTGTGACTCATTCGTGTGACAATTTGGTGAGAGTCAATTTGTGAGTTAGAGAGCAATTTGGGAGAATTTTCTCCGTTAGTTTTGAGTTCTCTACTCGTTTGGTTTAGGGTTTGTAATTTGTGGGATTTGGGCTGTGAGAGTTTAAACACTCTTTTGTAATCTCCATTTGTTTAGTGAAATTCCTTGTCGTGCTTCGCCCGTGGAGTAGGCTTTACGCCGAACCATGTAAATCTCGTGTTAGTTTGAGATTGTTTGTTTTAACTTTCACCTACGACATTGATATTTGGTATTTTGTTATAATTTGCTTCCGTTTGAGCATAAAAGTACAACACTCAATTCATGCATTCTCTTTCCGAGACTCACTGGCAGGCATTCAAGCGTCTTCTTCGCTACTTGAAGGGTACCATTTCCCTGGGCTGGTGATCGTGATGATCGCAAGTCTACGACTGGTTATGTTGTCTATCTCGGTGGAAATCTCATCTCTTGGTGCTCCCGTAAGCAGCGGTCTGTCTCTCGCTCCGCCACCGAAGCCGAATATCGGGCCATTGCTGCCACCACTGCTGAACTCACATGGATTCAGTCCTTACTGCGTGAACTTGGCATTCCTCTCCCCACAACACCGGTTGTTTCTTGTGATAACATTGGAGCCATGTTCTATTGTGCTAATCCTGTCCTACATTCCCGTATGAAACATATCGATATTGATTTTCAGTTTGTACGGGATCGTGTCACTCATGGTCTTCTTCAAGTGTCTCATGTCTCCACTACTGATCAGCTTGCTGACGCTCTCACCAAATCCTTGCCACGTCCTCGTTTCCATCTCCTTCATTCCAAGATCGGTGTCTCCGATGGTGCCACCGTCTTGCAGGGGTGTGTTAAGGAATCTCCTACATCAAAGGAGATCAGTTCGTCAACAACACAATCTGCTCCATCAACCGCACAATCGGCTCCTTCGTATGAAAGTCAACTATGATATATGCTATGCTGTCTTTCCTATTCTATTTGATTAGGATTGATTCAATCATTCAAGTATAATTGTATTCAAAGTGTATATAATCACAAACCTGTACCTATAAACAAATCAATGAAATATACCAATTCTACACTAATATGGAGGATTAAAGCATTTCATTTCTTTTAGGTGCTTTAATTTTGTTACCAAGGCACGAGATCTGTTATTTATGTTTCAAAAACACTTTCTAAAGTCGTCATAATAAAATAGAAAATTATGTAATTAAAAAAGACGAAAATAGAGAATTTGAATATATTTTTGGCCATCGCGGATGATTTTTTTTGTTTTAAATATTTTATCTTCTTATGATTTACAAAAAATCGTAATTATAAATGTTTATCTATTTTCCTCTAATACTACTTCTCTTGTTCTTCTCTCTGAAGTCCTCCCTGTAAAAAGACGAAAGCAAACTTAAATTCGGTGAAGAAAAAATATCTCAAAAATAAAAAGATGCAGAAAATGTCAGATCTAGAACTGGAACTGAAGAGAGAGAGAGAAAGAGAGTTGACCGTACATGAAAACGAAGAAGGCACTCGCAGGCCTCTTCGGCTTGTTCGGATCCTTTCCGGCTTTCTTCGCCGGCTTCTTGCTCGCTCCGGCACTCTTGCTTTTCAACCCTTCAAAATTCAAAATTCAAAAAAAATCAGCAAAAGTTCAAACTTCAAACGCACAAAGCACAGCAGAAATCAAAACCCGACAGAACAAATCACAGTTCTCCGATCGAACCGATGCAATCGGAGAGTTATCAAAGCACAACAGAGCACAAAACTCACTTCGTATCGCGTTTGGGAGCAGCAGCTCTGGCTTTACCCATGGCGAACCTGCAAACACACAAAAAAGTCAAAAATCGGTGGGAACCGGCGAGAATCGTTTGGAAACGGTCAAAAACTGCTCGCTTAGGACCGAGTCAGAGCGGCGGAGGCGCGAGGTTACCTAGGGTTTTCGAGAACAAGACGAAGACGCAGAGAGAGAGAGAGAGTAAACTACGCCTTCGTCTTTATGTGAAAACGCAGCGGGATCGTATTCGTACACAAATATGTTCATATCAGATTGTCTTCTATTAAACCACGAGAATATGATTGTATTTGTATCGCTAAAATTTAACCTTAAATTTCATAAATATCACATTTTATAAAAAAATTGAAATATAACAGAAAACTTGCTTAAATAGATCTAAATACCCTCAAAATTAAAACCAAATAAAAATTAGTGGCAAAACTCTCACCCCACAACTATATATACGAACAACAACATTGATGAACTTCCCAATCATTTTCATGTTTAAAAATTTAAAACTTTCTGCACATGGATTAATATTTTTAGCCCCATTGTCGAGAGCAGCATTTTCGCACACCCTCACTCCATTATTTAGTTTTGATTGGTTTGTGAGATCCGCTACAATTTTGAACTTGCTAATAGGGGTTATAGATTAATTAGATTTGCTGGGAAGAGAAGCACGAATTTAATTGGAATGATCCTCTTGTGAAAACTGTTATGATTTTAAATCCCTATCATCCAACAAATTTAAGGAAAATTCGTAAGCACATTCGGATTGGAATTTGGTTTCAATGAGTTAGAATCCTCAACTAATATCACGTCTGCTAAAATGATTGTACAAATAATATTTTGTCGTGACGATATTGTATCAATAGTAACGATTGAGTTTGAGTTTCACACATAACCAACAAATTTTCAAGTTAGTACTCAATTAGTTGACAGTTGGACAACACCCGCAACTGCTCCACGACGTTTACCAACTGTCCTAGTGGCCTCGCACTTTGAACAACGATGTATAGGAGATCTATTCAAGTGCTTTTGCTTTTCTGTGTAAATAAGTTTTGGAATTTTGAGGGCATTTAGATCTATTTACATGAGTTTTTTGCTATATTTGAAAGTTCTTATAAAATGTGACATTTATGAAATAAGGTGTCAAAATTTGGTTATTATTGATAAATACTCCGTACACAAATATCATTCTTGAATACATAAAGAGATGCATATATAGCAAAACATTGATTTTGCTCTGTGTGAACAGAATCACAGTCATGCACAATGGGTTTACACCAACTCTCTACAATAACAACCATTTGGTCGATCTACTGCCTCCTTTACAGTTTTGGAGCTTTTTAGTGAGGGCGGTCTGTTCGCTACATAAAAGAAAGAAATAAATTGTGAGAAGGTGAAAGCAGAATGTACAAATATATACCAAAGTTACTAAACTGAAAAGCCGTCTATAGAGGGAGCTGCCAGCATATCAAGAAAACAGAACAACAAACACAAGACGGTAGAACAAGGAGAAATTGAAGCTTGACTTACTTTAAAAGACTCCTATTAAGTCAGAGATACTGTCGATCGATTGAAGTGGACGGTTGCCCTTGCTCCTCGTCAGTAGTGATAGGAACACTGCGATCAATATGCCTCCGCTTCGGATGATCATCCATTGGCTCTGGAGACAAGGAAATCCATTGCTGTTGCTGATCGTATTCATCATCGATGACATCTGAGGATCCACGTGGGCAAGGCCTCTTTCCCAAGACCACTCGTTGCTCCCAAAGACAAGGGAAGCCGTTCATCTTGGTTGTGCGATAGGCGGTGCACCCAGCAGCTTTTAATGCGTGCATATTCGGAGAATTGAAAAATAACTTGACAAATAAATATCTCCCTCCCGCTCCTGCTCGTCTAAATCCATTAACCCAAGCCACACATGAGTTGCCTCCATGTCCCTGTCATGCGATTAATAAGGTCCAGAGCGTCCTCTTCCGTTGATGAGAACACAAGTATCACTAGGACTTTACGGATGCGGTGCATCAAGAACAACAGATAGAGCGAATCTTAATAACGTGTCCCCATGTAAATGTAGAGGAATTTCAAAGCAAAATTTATTTTCTGATCAATATTCAATGTTGGTGAGATAATCAGAGGTATAGATGAACCACTTCCAAACTTCACTGCCTAGATGAACAATTTGCAATTCAGGTCGCCAAAGAGATTCTTGCAAATTAAATAATGTAGATATAACTAATTACTAACAGTCACATGATCTGATCGCTCAACAAAATTAATATGCATTTCAAGAGAAATTAAGAACAAGAGAGAGGAACCTGATTCAACAAATTATTTTCCTACTTTGCCACCTCATCGCCACATAGTCTAAAGCAATTAGTCAACCGCAGAAGCCTAAGCTTCGGGCGCAATTTTGGAATTTTCCCCAATGATGTGCAGTCATCCAGATATAACTCTTTTTAGTTTTGGTGGAAGGGGTTGTGTAATTTCCCGAAGCCTCTAGCAACCACTCAAATGGAGTTTGTCCAAGTTGACTAGTTTGCTAATGCAATTCGGAAGACTAACAAAATTGTTTCTCAACAGATTAAGTCTTGTTAATCTAGACCAGAAATCAAGAGGCATAAGGAAATCACTTCTGATAAATTGCATCCTCTAAAATCAAGTTGTTGTAAGTTGGGAAGCGCTAAATGGTGTAGCCACACCAAAGGCTTAGATGGGCTGTAACCGAGGGAGAGTTTGTGGCATATGTATGCATATTTTAGTGCATAGTCTAATATAATAGACAAAAAAAAAAAAAAAAAACTGCAAGAAAAATTATTTTTTAATGAAACTAGCCCGGCGAGTATTTAGCACAACTAGAAATATAAAACTTATCATGAAAATTGTGATGCCGTTTTGTTCAAGATTTTTCGACTTTGATTCAGTAGGCTTTATATTAGTTTCAATCATTTTTTTTAAGATTGCCTTTACATCTACTTTCATTGTTTTGATTTGTGCTAGTTGTGTGATTGTAATTGAGATGTCAAGCTTTTTATCTTCTTCTTGTGTTTACATTTAAATATATGTAAATTTGATGATTCATTGTAATTTTTGCAATTTGCAAATGCGAAGCTTGTTGAGTTCATGCCAAGTAAATTTTAAGTACACAAATACAAAAGTTAAACTTAAATTTTTGCATACAATATGTAAATACCAAAAAAAAAAAAAGAAAAAGAAAAAGAAAATCATTTGATTTTAGGGTTATTTTTTTAGCTAGCCCACCCATAAAAAAATTTCTGGTTCCGCCATTGGTGCTAATGTGATAGAGTTGTCATCTGAAGTATCTAAGTCAGTTGAAAACAGTTGTGATTTGGTACTACAAGATGAAACTTCATCAAACTTCACCTTATTCTTCCAAAATGTCATGGCTTTTGGGCATCCAACGAAAGTAACCACAATGAGATGTTGCAACCCATAAATATGAAGTAATGATGTACCTATAAGTGTAAGGTTCTCACAACCTTCTGCATCCCATCTTAGAAGTCCAATAAGAGATGCAATTGATCAAGGCAATTCTCTTATGCCACTTTGTTCTATGTTCAAGTCCGTTAGAGATTTCATCTTGTCCTCCTCTATTTGCGGGAAACTCTCGAGCATTGTGCAACCATCGAGACAAAGCCATTCAAGGGATCTCGATCTAGGTCTTGTTTCAAACCTCGTAAGCTTAGAGCACCCACTAAGATTCAACTCAACAAGTTTATCAAGGAATCCAACAGAATCACCAAACTTATACACACTTAGATCCAAGTGCTTTAGGTACCCTAAATCCATTCAATTGTTTGATGCTATTGTATGGCAAAACAAACATGACAAGATGCCTTGGATGATAATTGGATTGCAAATTGAACGTAACCAGATGCTTTTCAGGAATATAGGATCTCAAATATTGAAAGTCACGTCCACCAAGTTCAATCCACCTCAAATCGTTGGGCAGATAATCAAGGTGTCCATAAAAGTGTCCATTGCAGTTTATAAAATTTCAAGATTTACTATCCGCAAGAAGCTTTTTGCATTCAAGGGTATTAGATCATCTAGTTTGGGCAACTTCACCACAATGCCTTTAATTTTCTTTGTTCCCTAAGATGGAAAAAGACATAATGTCAACAAACAAGTCGTATAACAAACAATTCACAAAGGCTGTTTCAAAATCCTTATATATATCTTCATGAAACCACAACTTGCTACTTTTCCCTGGTTCAGTGGGAGATTTTTCGTAAACTATACGCTTACCCATTTTTTCTAGCAAGTCATGCATCAAAATCTTATTATATTCAATAGTTATGATGACATTTTCAACGAGTACTTCAATAAGCTGCATTGAGCTTCGAACTTCTTAATAGTTGTAACACAATCTTTATCTTCCCCCTTGAAGAACATGCAATGTCTAGGATAAATTGTTGCAGGATATAATCCCCGACATCAAAACTTTCACAAAGTATTATTTGAATACCTCTATAAGGTTCTCCATTGTAAGAATCTTAACTATCCAATGTAGCTTGCCAACAATCTATACTTTTATTACACCAGATGATAACTTATAAGATTAAGAGCTAACGGAAGGCCTTGAGCACCTGCTATTGCACATCGTGCGAGTCTCAAATAATCATCCGAAGGTTCTTTTCTTCCGAAAGCATTTAAACTAAAAAGCTGAAGAGTTTAGAAAGCCCTTTTACGCCTCGTATATCAACTCAACTCCATATGATTCAAGCAATCATCCATCTTTTGTGGTTATGATCACTCTGCTACCCTCACCGAACCAATCGACTTCAACCAAGTTTTTTAACTGTTCCAATCGATCCACATCATCCAGAAGTAAGAGAATCTTGTTTCACCACAATAGTTTCTTTATAAGGCTGGTTCCTTCATGAACATTGACAATTTCAACTCTGTACCGCATAGAACTTTCATTGCAACTTGGTTTCAGCTTCAGTGCTTTTGCCCACACCCTGCCCCGGAAATCAGATGCAGCAGCATCAACCAAAAGCACTTTTGAGAAAAGCATGGACCAAGTAGAAATATGAAATCAAAAGTTAAGAGTGACTGGAAGTTGATTACCGGAGGTCCAGTCACCAGCAAGCACTTTCCGGGACTGGTCATCTCTGGCTTCTCCTCCTTCTCCTTCCACTGCCGTTCGTTTGTACCTCCGCTCGATCAGCCTACACGACTAACAAAAACGACAAGTCGTTGTGGAAGAGAGGGTAGGTGGTTGATTTCTTCACTGCTTTGGGCTGGGTATGTTGAAGAATAACCCGACCAGCCCAAATCAGCCCAAAAAACTTGACCTCCTGCGCGGTAATTTTATTTTTTAACGCCATAATAATCGTAATAATTTAATATTAAAAAACACCGTCAACAATCTGGATGATAAAATCATTTCGTTTTTTTATGGTTCGTTTGGATGTGTTTTTAAAATGATTGAAAACGCTTTTAGAGAAAATGTTTTTGGGTTTCAAAAACACTTGAAGTGCTTTCTACAAGAAGCACCAGTTATGTGCTTCTTCTAGGAAGCACTTTAAGTGTTTTTTTTCAGAATTTACTTGCATCTTTACTAAAGATTGGTTCTAAAAACATTTTCACAAAAAAAGTTTTCAGTCATTTTAAAAACACATCCAAACAAGTTCTTAGGTGCTTCAATTTTGTTACCAAGGCACGAGATCTGTTATTTACGTTTCAAAATCACTTTTTGAAGTCATTCATATGTTATTTTTGAATCTTCTATGCAATTAACCTTAAAAAAATCACTTGGCTAAAATATCTCACATCTAAATTTCAAGCGCAAGTGTTTAGTCGAACCCCATTTGTAATGTTTGTGTGACTCGTGTTCCTAAGCACTTTCAATAAAAGCACATTTCATTAAATAACTTCTTGAAGCACCCATCACTTTAAATTTTTTCCCTCGAACGTTTGCAAGATACTTTGAGGTGTTCGAAAATGGTTGAAGAAGTTGAGCCAACAAACGGAAAAATATCCCTTGGATATCATGGAAGCCCCAAGCCTATGTAATAATATTAACCCTTAGAAGATAGTTTAGAATCACCTGAACTATAAGTCGGGACGAAAGATTGGTGAATCAGGCAACCCCTATACCTTGAATCGGACCTTGCTTTGTTCTCGTGCATCACTGAATTAAGTGTTATCCAAATTCGTTTTAGCTCGTTGAAAAGCATTTTTAACCATTCCGATATGAATTTATACGCATGCTCATTCTTCACAAAGGTAGTGTCAACTATTTCACTGCAAGCTTTTATCTGAAACTTTATCAATTTCCAATTCCACAACTCAGTAACTCGAGTAAAAACAGCATTGTACGTCCGCACAATGCCAAGTTACAAACTCATGGTATTAATCATGGGTATACCGGGATACTGGCATTCTGTGCCAATGTAAGTTGCTCTCTCATTCTATGGGACGGGCGTATTGAAATCGTAAAATCCCGTGCCAATGTAAATCTCTCTCCAGAAGAGCATGATAGTGAGCGAAATACCATAACATTAACATCCCAGATTGTTGCCAAAGACTTGTCTCAAACAGTAATCACTAATCAGACCCCATTGGGAGAATCTCCCAACAGAATTGTTCCAACGTCCAGAGGTAAAGTCAATCACCATCCCCCGGGTAAAGTCAAACACTACCACCAAGGTAAAATCAAACAGCAATATCCTCGCATCACATACAACGAGACTAAACAACGATAACATTACAAAACAAAAGCTATTACCAATCCATCAAGAACACTAATCAATGCTTAAATGCTACTTAAAAGAAAACCACACACTAAATTGCATAATAAGAAACTAAGGAAAGCGTTATGTTACAAAAGAAAACTGAAATTTATATAACATAAGGAGGGTAATTAAGTACAGAAACGACGATATGGGAATCACGGGGAGCAGACAATCCTCAAACTTAATCACGGAGAGCATTCAAATATGTGCCATCAAGAACTTGGGCTAAGATCTCCTTAACAATGTTGCTGATTATTGTAGCTTCATAGCTAGCAGTTCAAAACAAAAAACACATTAAATCAGTGAACCTGTTCTTTGCTATAGAGATGTAAAAACAAATAGAGAAAAATATTACACGATATTAACAAAATGTGTACTTGAAATTTTTTTCTCTTTTTCTATCCAAAATGCACTAGTAATTACTAAAATCCACTATGTGTCGCTTGCTAAAGATCTAAAGAGTAAGAATGAAACACAAAACTAAATTGATGACATTATTGTAGGAAATTAACTATACACGGTAAGGGGAAGAAATGTACGTACTCTTCCTCCTTGACATGATGTCCTGACAAATTTGCTACTTCTGTAAGAGCTCTCTTCCACACGGGCACCTTCTCGTTGTTGTTGCCGGATTTGCTCACAAGTTCTGTAAACGCGTTACCGAAACTACTCTCTTGCTTTCGTACATGGGACGGTTCCACCTTGTAAAAAACTGGCAAAACGATTTGTTGCTTTGATTCTCTACATTGAAGAATCTTGACAAGCTCGTCCAAGCACCAGCTTGAAGATGCATAGGTTCTAGAGAATATGACAAGAGAAATTCTTGACTCTTCAATTACTTGGAGGAGCGTTGGTGATATTTCTTCTCCTCTTCTAAGTTCGCGATCAATGAAGGTGTTGATTCCCTTATCAACCAAAGCTTTGTATAAATGATCCGTAAAATTGGTGCGTGTATCCTCTCCTCTAAAACTCAAAAACACATCATATCTCCATGAAGGAGGCAAGGAAGAAGAAGCGACAAGTTGATTGGCCATGGGAAAATTAAAGCCAGGTAAACTAAAGAAAACAGCCTCTCAAAGAACTGGAATGTGTAGTATGGTATGACAATGGACTCTCTTGTTATATAAGTCCTCAAGCTTTTCTTCTTACCTACTACCTTCCAATGTGAATGTGGTCAAGTTGAGAGGAACTTTCCCGACGACTTCATATTCACTTATTGAGTATTTTAATTGCTGGCCTACGGCATGCGATACAACAACATATATGTTTCACAACGAAAGCGCCGTTGCTTCTCTGTCTTATATTACAGTTAGTCTTCCCTTCACATAGGTCCCACTAAAAAAAAAAAAAAAAAAAAACCTCGCATGCGCGTCCGTAAACATATAATATAAAAATTAAGAATGAAGTTTCCCAAAGCCTAGTTGTTTGCGATCTAAAAATTAGGGCTTTTACTATAATACTTCGAAGTATGAGATGAACCAGTATTTGAGAGGTTAGATTGAAACTGTCAAGATCTAGCCATACGAATCTAACAATTCATCTAACAATTCAAATGTTTCATGCATCTTATACACAAGTGTATTGTAGATTTTTTGTTTTTAGACAAATGATTGTGTTATTGGGTGAATTTTTTTTATTTTTACTAAATTAGAATTGTGTGCTCACCCTTTGGTCTTGTATATTTACTTATACTAATCATGATGAGTTTAGGGTATTTTAACAAAAAACTCCCAGTATTGTTCACTTTAACGAAAAACCACATTTTTACACTAAAAAGTCAATCTTGGTACTATTCACTTTACCTTTTATTTTGTCATTCTCGTTAAAACTCAAAGTTTTCAAGTCATTTTCATTAGTTTTCCTTTAATATACAAACCTATAAGGATTTGATCGTCATATCATATCGGATTCTACTTTAAGTTCACAATCACATTCCTAATTAATAATTTTGTTTACAACACTCGCCCTTGAGCATGTACAACTTAAGAAGCAGTTGCATCGGATTTTTCTTGATTAGGGAATGGAGTTGTGTCGTCAGTTCTCGGTAGATATAATAATTGTTAACACGAGTCTCATAGTTAGTTTCTCTCGTACCGTCGATGTTCTCAAAAAAAAAAAAAAAAAAAAAAAAGGCTGATAGTAAGGGGTGCCTATCAAAAAGAAAATCTCACAAAAACCTTGCTACGGCAATCCAATGGACTTAAGGAGAAAAAAGTGAGTTAATGCAGGATGTCGATGATTCCCATTTTCAGGAGGATCAATAAAGCTCACAAAGGTATGACTAACCCAAGCGTCTCATCAAAACATCATCAGGTTACAAAAAACCCAATGAAAAAAAGTGCTCCTAATCATAGAGAAAATGGTACATTAAAGTCATGAGAATATACTTCAAAATACTTTCCTTGAGTTCGAAAAACTCCCTTGATTTGCCATAGGAGAATTAAAGCCAGATAAGCTAAAGGAAATAATCACTCACTGAATTGGAATATGCAGTATTGTATGGACAATGGCTCTATATTGTTATATCAATCCTCATGCTTTTCTTCCTACCTACTATGTAATGTAGTCAAGTTAAAGAAGATGAACTTTAGTGGCAACTTAATTTCAAAAATGATTTCTACTAAGCATTTTCCTACTCATCACCTTTCATTGTGGCAACTTCATTTCAAAATTGAATTTGCAGAATGTGGTTTAAGAAGATGATATCTCTCGCATTACATTTCAAGTATTTTCCTTATTCATAAAATAGTATCCTTTCGGTCAATTTCCACTCGTTGACTTTTTTAATTGTTGGCTTATGGCATCCGATGGATCAGCATGGATGTGGACTCACCAACTGAATTGTTCTTTTAATCAGATAATTACACATCATTGCTTCTGTCTTATATTATAGCTTCTAATAATAATAATAAACCATTGACCCAAAAAATAAAAAAAACAACTCACATACGCATCCCTAAGTTAATAAAAATGAAGTTTCCCATAAAACTGTTGTATGAGATATATTTAGAGATAGCAATTTAATCCATTAAACCCGATAAATGATTAATCCTTTATTAACGTCTTATTGTTCTTCTGGTTCCATTTCTATAAAAAGTTTGTAAAATAAGAACATTATGCCGAAATTCATAAAGAAAAAATGCACTATTTATTTTTACTTCATAGTTTATATGTTGAATTAACTCATTAGAAATACAAAAATAAAGATTTATGCACCCATCAAACTGTGAATGACTACTCCCAATAATAACTTAATAACTTAGTATTTTCCTCAGTTCATAAAATTTAGTATTCTTTCAGCCAATAATAACTTAACCTTAATTTCCACTTGGCTTTTTTTAATTGCTGGCTTACGGCTCCGATGCAACAACATAAAATATATTAACCATATGAAAGAGTCGTTGCTTCTCCGTCGTATATTGCAGTCTGCCGTTCACATGCGTCTCCGTAAACAAAATATATAATTAAAAATGAAGGATGAAGTTAAATTGAAACTGTCAAGATACAGCAATACAAATCTAACAATTCAAATGTTTCACGCTAATTTTTTTTTAACAAATGATAGTGTTAGTGGGTAAATTTTTTTCACTAAGTTAGAATTGTGTCCTTATCCTTTGTCCTTCTTTACCTACAATAATCATGATGAGTTTTCTTGCCTTGCAATACTAACCTATGAGAATTTGATCGTCAAATCATAATTGGATTCTACTTTAAGTTTACACAATCATATTTCTAATTAATAATTATGTTCACAACACTCGCTCTTTAGTGTATACAACTTAAGAAGTAACAATATTAGGTCTTTCATGATTATGGAATGGTAGTTGTTGTCGTCGGTTCTCGGCAAATATAACAATTGCTAACACAAGTCTCAGAGTAGGGGCACATATAAAAATGAATATCTTACAAAAACCTTGCTATGATAATCCAGTAGACTTAAAGGTCGTACCTAGTGCATAAGGCTCCCGCTTTACACAGGGTCTGGGAGAAGTGAATGTCGGCTAGCCTTACCCCAATTTATGGAGAGGCTGCTCCCAAGTCTCGAACCCGAGACCTACCGCTCATGGACGAAGGCAATTGCCATCGCACCAAGTGCGACCTCTATAATCCAGTAGACTTAAGGAGAAAAAAGTGAGTTAATGCAGAATGTTGGTGTTTCACATATTCAGGAGGATCTTTGAAGCTCACAAAGGTATGACTAGTACAGGTGTCTCATCAAAACCTCATTAGGTTACCAAAAATCTAATGGAAAAGTGCACCTAATCGTAGAAAAAAGAGTACATTAAGATCATGAGAGTGTACTTCAAGATATTCTCCCTGAGTTCGAAAAAATCCCTTGATTGGCCATAGGAGAATTAAAGCCAAATAAGCAAAAGAAAAGAGTCACTCAAAGAATTGGAATATGCAGTACGGTATGGACAATGGCTCTCTATTGTTATATCATCCCTCATGCTTTTCTTCCTACCTACTATGTGTCTTTCAACGT
Organism: Malus domestica; assembly: GCF_042453785.1. Lineage (NCBI taxonomy): Eukaryota > Viridiplantae > Streptophyta > Magnoliopsida > Rosales > Rosaceae > Malus > Malus domestica. The sequence continues at coordinate 9,027,942 of NC_091662.1, forward strand.
GAATGTGATCAAATTGAAGGATTGAAATTTTCGTGACAACTTCATTTTAAATGTAATTTATAACAAGCATTTTCCTACCTAGCTATTACCTTTTAATGTGGCAATTTCATTTCAAAGTAAATTTACAGAATGTGGTTCAAGAATTGTCTCTGTAGCATTTCATTTCAATTATTTTCGTTATTCATAAAATGGTTCATTTCAATTATTTTTTAGTCAATGGTTTATTATTATTATTACTAACTATAATATAAGACAGAAGCAATGATGTGCTGTTATCTGATTAAAAAGACAATTAAGTTGGTGAGTCCACATCCATGCTGATCCATCGGATGCGGTAAGCCAACAATTAAAAAACTCAACTAGTGGAAATAAGGTTAAGCTATTATTGGTTGAAAGGATACTATTTTATGAAGGTTTTTTAGTTAAAATGGTATCTGAGATTTGCATAACACATCACTTTAGTCTCTGAGATTTGAAATCAATATAAGTTATATCTGAGATTGTCCACCATCAATTATTTTGGTCATTCCGTGCAAAATTATGTTAAATAAGGATCAAAATGACAAAATCATTTTGGTCATTGTATTCTTATTTAAGTGAGATTTTTCAAGAAATGATCAAAATAATTGATGGTGGACAAACTCAAAGATCAATTCTATTAATTTCAAATTTCAAGTACCAAAGTGAGGAGTTATGCAAATTTCATAGACTATCTTGACTAAAAAGTCTTCATAAAATAGTATCCTTTAAGACCATCTCCAATGGTTGGGCTAAAAGCCAAATATTTTAGCCTGAAAAATTTAGCTTTTAGCATAGAAACAGTTTTTCTGCTCCAACCGTTCTAGCCTAAAATTTTAGCCCGGAATTATTAAAGAATGAACTTAGGCTATTTTTTTTGTTAAATTAAATTTAAAAAATAAATAAATATGTAGACTATCGTAAATTAATTTTATAAACATTTTAATCTAAAAAAATTTAAATTCCGATAAATATTGAAAATTTTAAATTCCGATTTCTAGGCTAAATTTCGGTGGGAATCTGGTATTGATTTAGCATTTAGCATTTAGCCCAAATTTCCCCTTGGGTTGGAATGGGTTTAGGGGGAAATTTTGGTGGGTAATTTGGCTTTTAGCCCACCATTGAAGTTGATCTCAGCCAATAATAGCTTAACCTTATTTCCACTCGTTGAGTTTTTTAATTGTTGGCTTACCGCATCCGATGGATCAGCATGGATGTGGACTCACCAACTTAATAGTCTTTTTAATCAGATAACAGCACATCATTGCTTTTGTCTTATATTATAGTTAGTAATAATAATAATTAACCATTGACTTAAAAAAAAAAAAAAAAAAAAAAAAAAAAAACTCGCATGCTCCTTAGTAATAAAAAAGAAGTTTCCAAAAAACTGATGTATGAGTTACATTGAGAGATGACAATTCAATCCGTTAAATCCAATAATTATGATTGACCCTTTACTAACAACTTACTGTTCTTCGGGTTCCTTTTTTACGGAAAGTTTGTAAAATAAGAACATTATGCAGAAATTCATAAAAAAGAAATTCACTATTTATTTTCCGTTGTACAGTTTATATACAAAAATAAAGATTTATGCACATATCAAACAGTGAATGACTACTCCCAGTCCCAGTTCCCATAAGAAGGATCTAGGTATTTTCCTTGGTTCATAAAATTTGGTATTCTTTCAGCCAATAATAACTTTACCTTAATTTCCACTTGTTGACTTTTTTTAATCGCTGGCTTACGGCTAATTTCCACTTGTTTAACTTTTTTTAATTGCTGGCTTACGGCTCCGATGCAAAGACATAAATATATACACGTATGAAAGCGTCGTTGCTTCTGTCTGATATTACAGAGTCGTCCGTTCACATGCGCGTCCGCAAACAAAATATATAAAAATGAAGGATGAAGTTTCCCAAAACCTAGTTGTCTGAGATCTAAAAATTAGGGTTTTTATTACATGAAAGGTTAGACTGAAACTGTCAACATACAGCCGTACAAATCCAACAATTTAAATGTTTCATTGTTAGATCCCACATCGTTCAGGAGAGTGGATCCTTTATACCTTATATGTGCATGCTCACCTCCTTTAGCACGAGGCCTTTTGGGAACTCATTGGCTTCGGATTCCATCGAAACTTCGAAGTTAAGCGAGTTCGGGTGAAAGCATTCCCAGGATGGGTGACCCATTGAGAAGTTCTCGTGTGTTTTCCCAGAAACAAAACCGTAAGGGCGTGGCCGGGGCCCAAATCGGACAATATCGTGCTACGGCGGAACGTGACATTCATGCATCTCATACATAAGTGTATTGTAGAATTTTTGCTAATTTTTTTTTTTTGGACAAACGATAGTGTTAGTGGGTTTTGTTTTTTCTCCACTAAATTAGAATCGTGTCGTCACCCTTTGGCCCTGTATCTTTACGTATACTAATCTCGATGAGTTTTTTTGCCTTGCAAGTAATACAAACCTATGAGGAGATTTTATTGTGATGTGGTTAATATTCAAATAAGTCTATATATATATATGTATATATATATATGTATATGTATATATATATGTGTATATGTATATGTATATATATATGTATATGTATGTATTTAGTGTTTCTTGACTTGGGTTTTAGTTTGTAAACAAGTTTATTGAGTTGGAAGAATTGTCATGGCCCGATCCCAACATACGTCGCAAATCGACACGTGACAAAGGAAAAATAACATTCGTTGAATATGACATACCATAGTGAATGAAATACTTTAAATGCAACCCAAACTAAAAAGAAGGTGGCTAAGTTCTTCACAAGATATTTACAAATATCCACATCCCAAAAAGAAGCATAATCTTTGCTTTACTAAGAACAAGTTTAAAGTGCTCAAAAGAAAGTCCCAAAAGATAAAATACAAGAGTGAATCAAGGGTAACCTAATGCTTCACGTCTCTGATAACCGCACTGCTACCCCCACCTATGGACTTCTCGGAGTCTACTCAAACCTGTCACCTGTATGATCAGTGCCTACACCATCGAAATGGTGCATCGAGCAAACATCAACCCGGATAAGCTGCGAAGCTCATGTGAGTGACAATAATACAAAGTATGTGACACAATAATAAAACCAACCATCAATCACAATTTATAAACCTTGAATATAAATCATGCATGAGAAATCAATACCAAACCTTTGAAAACTCCGAATGAGTTACCTAGACATTCAATGATTCATCTAAAACAATCACAACATCTCACAGCCATATTCTCATACAACATAATGAAAAGTAAGGTTAAAGCGACATAGTTCGGCCGAAGCCTACACCTTTGAAGCTATCTCAATCCAAACTCAATGAAACACAAGGTGGATACGATCCCGGATCATCACTCAACGGAATCGCAGAGTAGGAAGGATTTCGGACCATCTCTCAACGGAATCAGAGTGAATACGATTACGGACCATCACTCAACGGAATCGCAGAGTATGAGGGATTCCAGACCATCTCTCAACGGAATCCTAGTGGATACGATTCCGGACCATAACTCAATGGAATCGTGGAAGGCCAACAACCATAATGTATAACGGCTCAAAGAAATGAAACAAGCACAAGTTACTCAATTTACAAAAGCTCAACCAAGGGAAATAAGGCACAAATACTAAATTTAGACGGATCAACGAAACAGAAAATGAAACAATATCGAAGCAACAAATCCCCATCACAATGGTTAACAACCCATCACTAGCCTTCATATTTCATCACATCATGCCAATCAAACAAATCAAACCATATTTCAATACACATACGTCAAATATCATTTCATAACTTGAATAAATGGCTAAACATTAAAAATAACAATTCAATAGAAACATATATATATATATATATATATATATATATATATATATATATATAACCAAGTCATATCCACACTATATAACCAAGTGATATCCACACATGATAACAATTACGAAAACAAGGTAACCACCAATATCACATATGTTAAAGTCACTCACCTGGAATCCGCGCTAATGCACCCTAGCACGAGAGTCAAGACATCACGTTCTATCACCGCGTAAACAAGGTACAAGTCCATATTTAGATTTCATTCGATAATTCACATACTTAAAAACTCTCATATGTCTCCCACAACAACATTTAATGAGGAATCGAACCGTCATTCTAAGGTAGGGTCCATGATCTTACGTCACTTATTTCGTAAGATCCAATCACTAGATTTTCACTTGTAAGTCCCTAAGGTTCTTAAACAATATCTACCATAGCATACTAAAATTGGTGTCAATACAATGGTAAGATCGTCAATTGTTAGAATAATCAAGTGGTGGACCTTATCGCTAATATACTCAACCAACAACAAACAACAACAACAACAACAACAACAAAGCCTTTTCCCACTAAGTGGGGTCGGCTATATGAATCCTAAAACGCCATTGCGCTCGGTTTTGTGTCATGTCCTCCGTTAGATCCAAGTACTCTAAGTCTTTTCTTAGAGTCTCTTCCAAAGTTTTCCTAGGTCTTCCTCTACCCCTTCGGCCCTGAACCTCTGTCCCGTAGTCACATCTTCGAATCGGAGCGTCAGTAGGCCTTCTTTGCACATGTCCAAATCACCGGAACCGATTTTCTCTCATCTTTCCTTCAATTTCGGCTACTCCTACTTGACCTCGGATATCCTCATTCCCAATCTTATCCTTTCTCGTGTGCCCACACATCCCACGAAGCATCCTCATCCCCGCTACACCCATTTTGTGTACGTGTTGATGCTTCACCGCCCAACATTCTGTGCCATACAACATCGCTGGCCTTATTGCCGTCCTATAAAATTTTCCCTTAAGCTTCAGTGGCCTACGACGGTCACACAACACTCCGGATGCACTCTTACACTTCATCCATCCAGCTTGTATTCTATGGTTGAGATCTCCATCTAATTCTCCGTTCTCTTGCAAGATAGATCCTAGGTAGCGAAAATGGTTGGTTTTTTTGATCTTCGCTAGATTGCTCCGGTCATTAGTGTGGATAAGTATATAAATGGATAGAGATAGGAAAGCCAACACAAGATGTACGTGATTCACCCAGATTGGCTACGTTCACGGAATAGAGGAGTTCTCATTAATTGTGAAGGGTTTACACAAGTACATAGGTTCAAGCTCTCCTTTAGTGAGTACAAGTGAATGATCTAGTACAAATGACATTAGGAAATATTGTGGGAGAATGATCTCGTAATCACGAAACTTCTAAGTATCGGAGTGTGGTATCGTCTTGACTTGCCTTATCTGTCTCATAGGTAGATGTGACATCTTCTCTGGAAGTACTCTTCCTCCATCCAGGGGTGGTATCTTTAACTGGTGGAGATGCACAAGGTAATGTATCAATTTCACTTGAAGCTTACTTGTAGTTTCAGGCTTGGTCAAGCGCGATACAAACCATGTAGTAGGAGTCCCCAAGTCGCCGAGCTAGGGGATCTGCTGAAAGAGGTGATAGACAAGGTAAGCAATCAGAGCTCCGGCTGATTGTTCACATTCTCCTTATCTTGCAGGCAGCATGAAGGATAAAGAGAAGAAAAATGAGAAGAGATGATATGGGATACTTTTGCTTTTGAAGAAGTAACTTTCCACAGGCTTATTCTTGAACTGAGCTGGAGGGTTTTCTGGTTTCCTCCAGAGTATAAGGCCGACTGAAGAATTTGAGGGTCAAAACAAGTCCATCAAATCTAGAGTATGTTCGACCCTGCTGATATGAGATACTTTTGCTTTTGACAGAGTAATGGATGTATCGGCACGTGTGCTGTTACGTTTGTCTCCACATGCTTCCTTGTATCATTCTCACTTGCCCTATTTGTTCCTCAGGCAGATGCGGTATCTTCCCTGGGAGCATAAGATGTTGAAGATGAGTACTCGAGAGCAATACCAGGTAAGTAATCAGGTAAGGGGTTCCAGGCAGTCAGTTCCTGGCTAGAAGCTTGATTCCAAGTGCTGACTGATTGCTCTCTTTCTCCTTGTCTTGCAGGTAAGAACAAGGCCAAAGGAAAAGACAGGGAAAAAGCATGATATGGGATACTCTTGCTTTTAACCCTGATGATATGGGATATTCTTGCTCTAGTATAGCTTGTTTGCAGAGGTATTATCAGGGGGGAAGAAAGCTGAGTATTTCGAAAGGCTTCGTTGGGAGTGCCCTCTCAGATATGAGGAAGGGTTGAGCATTTTTGCAGGTCTGCCTGTCCGTTGGGGATGGAGGTCGACATATATAGGAGTTTCCCTAACAGCAAGTAGTAATGATATTCCTTTACCCTGCTTGGTCATAGCACGGTAGTAGGAGCTGCCAGCTTCACATGTTTTAACTCTGTCAGAGCACTTTGAAAAAGTGGTCTGTGGTATCTGGAAAGCTGATGTTGTGTGTGAGGATTACAGACAAGCTTTATCCAAGGAGATCCGGCTCTTGAAGTTGGGAAAGTGGTGCCTCTTCGGTTTTCGAACAAGCAATCCTATCGAGGATCTGGCTCTCGAGATTCGGAGAATGATGCCTCTTCGATTTTTGAGAAAGCAATCATGCTGGGGGTCTGGCTCTCGAGATTCGGAGAGCGGTGTCTCTTCGATTTTTGAGAAAGTAATCATGTTGGGAGTCTGGCTCTCGAGATTCGGAGGGCGGTGCCTCTTCGATTTTGGAGCAAGCAATCTTGTTGGGAGTGTTTTCTCGAATGTGAGTAAAGGTTGGGCATGTTTGCTAGTCTACCTTGCCACAAAGCACAGAGGTTGACACACAGGGACTTTCCAATTATCCAGCAATGGTACTGTTCCTTTACCCTCTTCGATTTTTTAGAAAGTAGTCATGTTGGGAGTCTGGCCCTCGAGATTCGGAGGACGGTGGATTTTGGAGCAAGCGATCTTGTTGGGAGTGTTTTCTCGAATGTGAGTAAAGGTTGGGCATGTTTGCTAGTCTACCTTGCCACGAAGCACAGAGGTTGACACACAGGGACTTTCCAATTATCCAGCCGTGGTACTGTTCCTTTACCCTTGTGGGTAATAATATGGTAGCTAGACCTTCAAAGTTTATGTGTCTAAACTTTTAGTGCTGTTTCTTTGCTATTCTTTTACCCTTCTTGGTCAGAGCGATGTAGTGGGAGTTGCAAGCTTCACGTGCTCAACTTTGGCAGAGAACTTTGGCAAAGTTATCTGTGGTACCCATGAGCTATTGTTGCGTGTGGGAAGTGGGTGATTGAACAGTAAGATTCATGTGCTTTCTACTTCACCAGAAGTCTTCGACAGAATGCCCATAATTTCCGCAAAGCTGAGTGTGCGTGTGGCAGGTGCTGACAAGGCTGGAAAAGTAGGTGCCTCTTCGATTTCTGAGATCGGCCCTCGTGGTCTCTGAGCAGCCCAACTTTTGAGAAAGCGAGCGCCTCTTCGATTTCTGAGATTGGCCTTCGTGGTCTTCGAGCAGCCCAGCTTTTGAGAAAGCAAACGCCTCTTCGATTTCTGAGATCAACCCTCGTGGTCTCTGAGCAGCCCAGCTTTTGAGAAAGCAAACCCCTCTTCGATTTCTGAAGCTCCGTCGAGATTCGGAGAGCGATGTCTCTTCGATTTTTGAGAAAGTAATCATGTTGGGAGTTTGGCTCTCGAGATTCGGAGGGCGGTGCCTCTTCGATTTTGGAGCAAGCAATCTTGTTGGGAGTGTTTTCTCGAATGTGAGTAAAGGTTGGGCATGTTTGCTAGTCTACCTTGCCACAAAGCACAGAGGTTGACACACAGGGACTTTCCAATTATCCAGCAATGGTACTGTTCCTTTACCCTCTCTTCGATTTTTGAGAAAGTAGTCATGTTGGGAGTCTGGCTCTCGAGATTCAGAGGACGGTGCCTCTTCGATTTTGGAGCAAGCAATCTTGTTAGGAGTTTTCTCGAATGTGAGTAAAGGTTGGGCATGTTTGCTAGTCTACCTTGCTACGAAGCACAGAGGTTGACACACAGGGACTTTCCAATTATCCAGCAGTGGTACTGTTCCTTTACCCTTGTGGGTAATAATATGGTAGCTAGACCTTCAAAATTTATGTGTCTAAACTTTGTTAGTACTGTTTCTTTGCTATTCTTTTACCCTTCTTGGTTAGAGCGATGTAGTAGGAGCTGCAAGCTTCACGTGCTCAACTTTGGCAGAGAACTTTGGCAAAGTTATCTGTGGTACCCATGAGCTATTGTTGCGTGTGGGAAGTGGGTGATTGAACAGTAAGATTCATGTGCTTTCTACTTCACCAGAAGTCTTCGACAGAATGCCCATAATTTCCGCAAAGCTGAGTGTGCGTGTGACAGGTGCTGACAAGGCTGGAAAAGTAGGTGCCTCTTCGATTTCTGAGATCGGCCCTCGTGGTCTTTGAGCAGCCCAACTTTTGAGAAAGCGAGCGCCTCTTCGATTTCTGAGATTGGCCTTCGTGGTCTTTGAGCAGCCCAGCTTTTGAGAAAGCAAACGCCTCTTCGATTTCTGAAATCAACCCTCGTGGTCTTTGAGCAGCCCAGCTTTTGAGAAAGCAAACGCCTCTTCGATTTCTGAAGCTCCGTCGAGTGCAGATTTTTATAGGGGCTGGCATTAAGTTCTAAATCACACTTGAAATCCACCAGTAGAAGCTCCATTCTTGCACTTCTAAGATCTTGATTTATCCGACCTCTTCTCTCTTCAACACCTTTGAAAATGTCTAGCCCCTCCGACCGTCGTTTTGACTTGAACCTTGTTGAAGAGGCAGCCCCGCCTTCTCCAGACAACATATGGCGCCCATCCTTCGTCTCCCCTACTGGTCCTCTTACTGTTGGGGATTCCGTAATGAAGAATGATATGACCGCTGCGGTGGTGGCCAGGAACCTTCTCACTCCCAAAGATAACAGACTACTTTCCAAACGGTCTGATGAGTTAGCTGTTAAGGATTCGCTGGCTCTCAGTGTTCAGTGTGCAGGTTCTGTGTCTAATATGGCCCAACGCCTATTTGCTCGAACCCGCCAAGTTGAATCATTGGTGGCTGAAGTGATGAGTCTCAAACAGGAGATGAGAGGGCTCAAGCATGAGAATAAACAGTTGCACCGGCTCGCTCATGACTATGCTACAAACATGAAGAGGAAGCTTGACCAGATGAAGGAGTCTGATGGTCAGGTTTTACTTGATCATCAGAGATTTGTGGGTTTGTTCCAAAGGCATTTATTGCCTTCATCTTCTGGGGCTGTACCGCGTAATGAAGCTCCAAATGATCAACCTCTGATGCCTCTTCCTTCTAGGGTTCTGTCCAGTACTAAGGCTCCGAATGATCCCCCTCCGGTGCCTTCTCTTTCTGGGGCTCTACCGACTGCTGAGACTTCTCCTAAGCAACCTTTGTGAAGGCTCCCTCTTGTTTGTTTATTTTGACTTATGTATATGTACATATTTGTAGCTTATCGGGAATATCAATAAATAAGCTTTCCTTCATTTCAACGTTTGTGTTAAATACACCAAATCATTCTTCGCTAAGTTCTTTGAATTTTCTTTTGTTGAAGCTTGTATGTGGAAGCTTTGTGAGTGGAGCATGTAGGTTGAGGTAGTGTTCCCTTAATTTCCTGAGTGAGGAAAACTTCTCGGTTGGAGACTTGGAAAATCCAAGTCACTGAGTGGGATCGGCTATATGAATCTTAGAACGCCATTGTGCTCGGTCATGTGTCATGTCCTTCGTTAGATTCAAGTACTCTAAGTCTTTTCTTAGAGTTTCTTCCAAAGTTTTCCTAGGTCTTCCTCTACCCCTTCGGCCCTGAACCTCAGTCCCATAGTCGCATCTTCTAATCGGAGCGTCAGTAGGCCTTCTTTGCACATGTCCAAACCACCGTAACCGATTTTCTCTCATCTTTCCTTCAATTTCGGCTACTCCTACTTTACCCCGGATATCCTCATTCCTAATCTTATCCTTTCTCGTGTGCCCACACATCCAACGAAGCATCCTCATCTCCGCTACACCCATTTTGTGTACGTGTTGATGCTTCACCGCCCAACATTCTGTGCCATACAGCATCGCCGGCCTTATTGCCGTCCTATAAAATTTTCCCTTGAGCTTCAGTGGCATACGGCGGTCACACAACACGCCAGATGCACTCTTCCACTTCATCCATCCAGCTTGTATTCTATGGTTGAGATCTCCATCTAATTCTCCGTTCTTTTGCAAGATAGATCCTAGGTAACGAAAACGATCGCTCTTTGGTATTTCTTGATCTCCGATCCTCACCCCTAACTCGTTTTGGCCTCCATTTGCACTGAACTTGCACTCCATATATTCTGTCTTTGATCGGCTTAGACGAACACCTTTAGATTCCAACACTTCTCTCCAAAGGTTAAGCTTTGCATTTACCCTTTCCTGAGTTTCATCTATCAACACTATATCGTCTGCGAAAAGCATACACCAAGGAATATCATCTTGAATATGTCCTGTTAACTCATCCATTACCAACGCAAAAAGGTAAGGACTTAAGGATGAGCTTTGATGTAATCCTACAGTTATGGGAAAGCTTTCGGTTTGTCCTTCATGAGTTCTTACGGCAGTCTTTGCTCCTTCATACATATCCTTTATAGCTTGGATATATGCTACTCGAACTCCTTTCTTCTCTAAAATCCTCCAAAGAATGTCTCTTGGGACCCTATCATACGCTTTTTCCAAATCTATAAAGACCATGTGTAAATCCTTTTTCCCATCTCTATATCTTTCCATCAATCTTCGTAAGAGATAGATTGCCTCCATGGTTGAGCGCCCTGGCATGAACCCGAATTGGTTGTCCGAAACCCGTGTCTCTTGCCTCAATCTATGCTCAATGACTCTCTCCCAGAGCTTCATTGTATGACTCATTAGCTTAATACCCCTATAGTTCATGCAATTTTGTATGTCGCCCTTATTCTTGTAGATAGGCACCAAAGTGCTCATTCGCCACTCATTTGGCATCTTCTTCGTTTTCAAAATCCTATTGAAAAGGTCAGTGAGCCATGTTATACCTGTCTCTCCCAAAACTTTCCTCAGTGAGCCATGTTATACCTGTCTCTCCCAAAACTTTCCACACTTCGATTGGTATATCGTCTGGGCCTATTGCTTTTCTATGCTTCATCTTCTTCAAAGCTACAACCACTTCTTCCTTCCGGATTCGACGATAAAAAGAGTAGTTTCTACACTCTTCTGAGTTACTCAACTCCCCTAAAGAAGCACTCCTTTCATGTCCTTCATTGAAAAGATTATGAAAATAACCTCTCCATCTGTCTTTAACTGCGTTCTCTGTAGCAAGAACATTTCCATCCTCATCCTTGATGCACCTCACTTGGTTTAGGTCCCTTGTCTTCTTTTCCCTTGCTCTAGCTAGTTTATAGATATCCAACTCTCCTTCTTTGGTATCTAGTCGTTTATACATATTGTCGTAAGCTGCTAACTTAGCTTCTCTCACAGCTTTCTTCGCCTCTTGCTTCGCTTTTCTATACCTTTCACCATTTTCATCGGTCCTATCCTTGTATAAGGCTTTACAACATTCCTTCTTAGCCTTCACCTTTGTTTGTACCTCCTCATTCCACCACCAAGATTCCTTTTGGTGTGGGGCAAAGCCCTTGGACTCTCCTAATACCTCTTTTGCTACTTTTCGGATACAACTAGCCATGGAATCCCACATTTGGCTAGCTTCCCCCTCTCTATCCCACACACACTGGGAGATTACTTTCTCTTTGAAAATTGCTTGTTTTTCTTCTTTTAGATTCCACCATCTAGTCCTTGGGCACTTCCAAGTCTTGTTCTTTTGTCTCACTCTTTTGATATGTACATCCATCACCAACAAGCGATGTTGATTAGCCACGCTCTCTCCTGGTATAACTTTGCAATACTTACAAGTTATACGATCCCCTTTCCTCATTAGAAGAAAATCTATTTGTGTTTTTGACGACCCACTCTTGTAGGTGATCACATGTTCTTCTCTCTTCTTAAAGAATGTGTTGGCTAAGAAGAGATCATATGCCATTGCAAAATCCAAGATAGCTTCCCCATCCTCGTTTCTCTCCCTAAAACCATGGCCACCATGAAAACCTCCATAGTTGCCTGTCTCCCTGCCCACGTGTCCATTTAAATCTCCTCCTATAAATAACTTCTCCGTCTGAGCAATTCCTTGCACCAAGTCTCCAAGATCTTCCCAAAATTTCTCCTTCGGATCATAAATCGAATGTCACACATTGAGAAATTTGACTTTTTCCAAAAATTCTCAAATTTTACAAGAATAAAGATCTCAACAAGTAGAGTAAACTTTATACCTATGGCCGAGTCCAATTTGTCCGGGAAGGCCCTCAATTTGGCTCACACCCGTCGAAACCCTAAGGTAGGTGTTATTTAATTCGGCTTCCTTGGTGTTCCAAACCCACCAGTTGGGTCTTGTTCCTAGGTCCAAGGGAAGTTGATTAAGGGTGATGGTGAATGGTGATACTCTCCGAAACGACAATTTGACATTGAGAACCTCCGGGTTCTCCTGTGGAGTTCTACCCGAATTAGGCCTTAAAAATCCTTGATTTTTGGTGGAGATGGAAGGAAGAAGATAGTTGAGCAAGTTGCAGGTGAAGGAGATAGGAAAATCATATGAGAAAATAAGCAATTGGCCTAAAATTGGCCAGTTGGAGAGGGTGCTGGTGGAGCACACGGGTTCACAATGGAGAAGAGAGGATTTTTGCCCTTTTTCCCTTTAATTGGTCCTTTCTACCCTTACAAATCTGATTGTCCCCCTTTTTATTATTAGACTAACTTAACCTTTAGCCCACATGTGGAAATTAAACAATTCCCACAATCTATGGTTCACAACTTCAAACGTCAGTAACTATACCGTTATAACTCGGACTCGCAAACGCATTTCGCCTATGCGTTCGTGGATTCAAGATCTATTTAAAAAAAAAACTAGTTGTAACTTTGAAATATCAACGAAAGATAAGGATTGATTATGAAACTTCTAACTCGATAACTAATCAATTACTAAACTTATAATTAGTTGAATTAAAATTAATTGATAAAGATAACGTAATCGCAAAATACGAATTTAAATTACGAAATACGTAATAATTAAATGGTGAAATTCCGGGGATTGGATTTCATAAGAATATTGTGGAGTGGAGGCATTTGATTGCTGATGTTCGGTGATAGGAAATTTTATTGTCTGAAGTTTGACAAAAACTTGAAATCGGTTGCTTAGGTTTTGCTTAAAGTTTTGGCTTTTGTATGAAACTGGGAACTTTGTAAATGCGAATTTCCGGGTGATCAGTTGGGGCATTGGGCTGTCACCAGCGAAATGGGAATTTACGGCAACGTCGATGCCGAGATGGATATAATCAGAGGTGGTTGTCGAGTTGGGATGTTTGGCATTCTCTTTTCGTTGTTGGGAGGTGGGGTGAGCTTCAGAAAAATCAAGATAAAATTGGAATTTTGTAGGATTTTTAATGTGGAGTGGTTTCATAAATTTGTGGGGTGTGAATAAAATTACCCTACATAATTTAATGACTCAAACCCATCGAGGGATTGAAGCACAAACCTTCCATGTTCTTCTCTGCTGTTGCATAATCCTTTATATTCTCTTCAAGATTTGCCATCCGCAAGAAGCTTTTTGTAGTCAACTGTATTAGATCATCTAGTTTGGGCAACTTCACCACAATTGTCGAGGCCGGTGGGAGGTGACTTCGGCCCGGCCATCAAATTTGGAGGAACCGGGTTGGCCCGTTTTAAAATGCAACAGGCGGGCCGAGCCGGGCCGGGTATAAGAGTTTTGAAATTTGGAACCGGACTTAACCAGGCCTGTTTGAAATGGGTTGGTTCGGGACGGGTGAGTCCATTTACATTTTTGTTGTTGTTAAAAATTGATGGGCCGTTGAGGCTTGATTCTTGAAGGTTGACTCGAACACATGGCAAGCAGGCACGAGGTGAAGGTGACGACTTGTTTCTTTGTTCAATCTTTCTAATTCACACCTGAGTAGTTTGGTCAATGGTATGATCTTCAAAATTGATGGCTTTTCTTCCAGTTGGTGACTTGATCTTTAAGGATTTGATTCAAGGGTGGTGAATCGGCATGTGCAGCCCACAACGCCTAGCGAGTCGACCCAAGTATTTGAAGGTCAAAACGAGTCCTCCACCCAGAGTGATTGCAACCCTGATGATATGAGATACTCTTGCTTCCGAAGAAGTAGCGGATGAATCGGCACGTGCTTTGTTGTGCTTGTCTCCACATGCTTCAATGTATCATTTTCCCTTGCCTTATCTATTCTTCTAGCAGAATGTGGCATCTTCTTGAGTTCCTCAACTCAGACTCCTTCTGCTGAGTTGACTGTGCAGGCTGCATTCTTCTCTGCTTGTTTCTTCTGCACGTTGTCTCCACATGCTGCAAGGTATCATTTTCACTTGCCTTATCTGTTCTCCAGGCAGATGTGGCAGCTTCTTTGGAAGTACAGCAAGAGCTGAAGATGAGTACTCGAGAGCAATGCCAGGTAAGCAACCAGGCAAAGGTTCCAGGTAGTCGATCCCTTACCCGATTTTGAGTGGAGGTTCCGACATATTGCTTTCTTTATCCTTGTCTTTGTAGGTAATAACAAGGACAAAGGAAAGGACAGGGAGAAAGCATGATATGAGATACTCTTGCTTTCTACCTTGGTGATATGAGATACTTTTGCTTTGGTGTCATTTGTTTGCAGAGGTACCCCAAGGAATAAGGAACACTGAGTGACTCGAGAGGCTTCGTTGGGAAGGCTTTCTCGGAGATGAAGAAAGGTTCTGTATGTCTGCCTTGCTATGGAGGGTGAAGGTGGACAGTTATAAGAAGTTCTTTAATACCTGTAGAGGTACTATTCTTTCACTCGTGTCGGCAACTATTGCGTGATTGAATAGGCTTCACGTGCTTTGTTCTTTTTCAGAAATCTTCGACAAATTGTCCGTAATTTCGCCGAGCTGAGTGTGCATGTGACAGGTGTTGACAAGGCTGAAAAAGACTGGCGCCTCTTCGATATCTAGGATCGGCGCTTAGACAAATTGCCCGTGATTTTCGCAAAGATGAGTTTGCGTGTGATGAATGCTGACGCGTCTGGAAAAGCAAGATGCCTCTCCGATTTCTGAGCTTGCCTCTTCGATTTTTTGAATTGGCCTCTTCGAATTCTGAGCTCGCCTCTTCGATCTCTGAAATCCCGTCGAGTGCTGATTTTTATAGAGGCACGCAGTTCGTTTCAAAGCACACTTGAATTTTCGCTTGTAGAAACTCCCTTATTGCACTTCTAAGATCTTGATTCGTCCGACCTCCTTTTTTTTAACACATTTGAAAATGTCTGGACTCTCCGACCGTCGTTTTGACTTGAACATTGGTGAAAATGCAGTCCCGCCTTCTCCAGACAACATATGGCGCCCATCCTTCATATCCCTTAGTGGTCCTCTTACCGTCGGGAACTCGGTGATGAAGAATGATATGACCGCTGCGGTGGTGACCCGGAACCTTGTCACTCCCAAAGATAACAGACTGTTTTCCAAACGGTCTGATGAGTTGGTTGTTAAAGATTCTATGGCTCTCAGTGTGCAGGTTCTGTGTCTAATATGGCCCAACGCCTATTTGCTCGAACTCGTCAAGTTGAATCATTGGCGACTGAAGTGATGAGTCTCAAACAGGAGATTAGAGGGCTCAAGCATGAGAATAAACAGTTACACAGGCTCACACATAACTATGCTGCAAACATGAAGAGGAAAACTGACCAGATGCAGGAATCTGATGGTCAGATTTTACTTGATCATCAGAGGTTTGTGGGTTTGTTCCAACAGCATTTGCCTTCGTCTTCTAGGGTTGTACGGCGTAATGAAGCTCTAAATGATCAACCTTCGGTGCCTCCTCCTCCTGGGGTTCTGCCTAGTACTGAGGCTCTGAATAATCAACCTCCGGCGCCTCTGTTTCCTGGAGCTTCGCCGAGTGGTGAGGCTTCACATGAGCAACCTTTGTGAATATGTTCCCTCTGTAATTTTCCAGAGAAATCAATAAACGAGCTTTTCTTTTATTCAGTGTTTTCTTCTTCTTCTTCTTCTTCTTTTCTTTTCTTTCACATGGTGCTGATCCACCATTCCTTTTTTTTTCTTTTTACATGGTGCCAAATGCACCATCACTCTTTATATATATATATATATATATATATTTATTTTTTTTTTCTTTCTTTTCTTTCACATGGTGCCAGAAGCACCAAAAGACTTTCTTTCTTCTTCTCTTTTTTTTTTTATGTTTTTTTTTTCATGGTGTCGTCCACCATCATCCTTTTTATTACATATATATATTTTATCATGGTGTTGCCCACCACTCCAAAAATTTTATTATTTTTTTTTCTTCTTTCCTTTCTTTGCTTTCGGTGGTGACCACCACCATTTTCCCTTCTTTTTTTTATTTTTATTTTTTTTTGCTTTCAGAATGGTGTGGCACCATTCTCCTCCTTTTTTCTTATTATATAAATATATATATTATTATTTTTTTATTTTTTTAGTGGTGCCTGCCACTTTCATCCACTATCTTTTTGTTATTATATATTTTTTATATAAATTCTGGTGATGGGATGAAGAACTTGCAGGGAAGGACGAAGTCGAGGGGGCAGCATGGAGGAGGAGGATGCAGAGCTAGAAGAAGAGAGCGAGGAGACAGCGGAAGAAGCTCCACCACTACCACCATTGAGCACAGGCACTGAACACAGTCACCGAGCACAGCCACCAGACTTTTCTTTGTCAATTCTTGAGCTCTTCGACTTTGGTTGGCCTCTTCACATTCACAACAATGGTAGCCATCACTGCAGTATGTATCCATCTCCCAATTTTCAAGTACTTCCGTTGCTGCAGAGACAACAAGGATGAACTCGAGGGGAATTTCTCAGGACACCCTACTATACCTGCACAGGAAAGTCATGGCGAACAGAGACGGTGGTCAAATCGAAGCAGAGAGTAGAAATGCCGAGATTGAGGCGTCGGGTGAGGAGTTTGTTTGGTATGTTCCTGACTTTCCATGGGATTGGCAAGAGCTGGTTCGGGTCGGGATCCCGAACCGAAACCCTCAATCCGAATTCCAAACCGAAACATTTCGGGATGGGATTTTATATCCCAACATCGAACCAAAAATATGCAATTCCCGAAATTCGGGATACCCGAAACTGTTTCGGGATTTCGGGTCGGGATTGGGTGGGAGCTACCACAGAGTTCTCAATCTCTTGTGCAAACCAAAACCATGGAAAAACCTGCAGGTGGAGACTGAGGCGGCAGTGTTAAAGTTCAAGAGAGTTCTCTCTCTCCTCAGCCATGGAAGAGGAAGAGTGAGAAAGTTGAATAAAAACCTAAATTATATACATATACATACACTTACAGCACGCATGCAATAATCAAATATGAAACAAAAGGAATCCTTGCTGCTCATGATGGAGCTGCCATGCCCATGATGTGCATCCACCACGCAGAATCGGAAACCCAGTTCCGGATGCTAATCTCAAGCTTCCCCTCCAATTTCCCAAAACAAAAACTTTGCGGCAGCACCAGGAAGAGAGAGAAAAGTTGCAGTTTCACAGTGACTCAGATGGAGGAGCAGCGTGACTCGATGGAGGAGCGGCGAAAGCAGCGTTTGGGAGAGTGGGAGTGAGCGACTGAGAGTCTGAGGAAGTGAGGAATACAACAAAAAACCTAACTCCCAATGGACGGTTGGATTAGATCTTAACCAATCCAACGGTCCAATATATATATATATATAATATTCGGTTCGGTTCGGGATTACCAAACACTTTCAAAGATGTGGCCGCATCCCAAACCGAAACTTTCGGAAAATTCAGTTTGGACATTTTTCGGGCAAATTTCGGGACGGGTTCGGGATTTTCGGGAAAAAATTCCACCCCTAGGATTGGCGATGCCGTAAACTCTGAAAATAGCCTGGTTCTGAAAGTTCTCTCAGCTTCGCCTGCAACATATTCTGCTAACCCCAAAAGTAAGCCATCAAATCCTTCATCGCTCACTGGATCTGCTATATCTTTAGTTTCAGTTGTGCAGGTAAGAAACGATGCTCGGATGAATGGATGTCTCCTCCTCCAACAAACCAGATGTTGTCTACTACGGACCGCTACTTCGAATGCCTCAGTTGAAGCAAACTTTCTGAGTCAATCGCCCAAAGCGCGAAGGAAATGGGTGAACAAAGCAGCAGCAACACTGCACCTCCATCAACACCCGCCAATGTCATAGCATCGCAGCCAGTTTGACCGGTGGATTCCAGCATAAGCATCGGATGCATCAGTACAGATCCCCGGAGCCACACGCCACCATTTTCGAGAAACATCTGCGGTTTCTGAAACCAGAAATGCAGAGCTGGAAGAGAGTCTGTCGAAGCTGAAGAATCTGGAGAATATTGTTGAGGAACTGCAAACCAAGTCTCACTTTGAAGGAGAGAGTGGAAAACTTGCTAAGGCCTAAGCCAAGTCGGGAGAACTACAAGGATGACATTGATGCCCCGTCCGCCCTCGTCCACTTTAAGTACGAGTCCCTCAAGCTCCACGTCATCACCTTCCTCGAGAAGTTCTTCGACTACCAGCTCCAAAACGCCGTTGTTGACCCCTCTTCCGTCCATGTACTCGACATCTCTGACGCCTGCCTTGAGCCTCGCTCCTTGCTGTGCGTTCTCTCGGCTCCGTAACCTCGTCGGTGATGACGCTACACCCATCTTCGTGAGCAGGCGGCAGAACGGTGGTGGAGATCATGAGGTTGAAACTGAAGTTGAAGATGGTGATGGTGAGGAGGAGGTCTTCTTTTCGTTGACAAGGAACGTGGGTTGGAAGAATGTCCACTTGCTCTGGGTGTGCGCACCGTGTGTAGCAACGATGGAAGAGACAGAATGGGCAATGAAGTTTATCCACTACTCTGCCGCGTCGAGATCAGAGGCGAGGGCCTTGATGATGGGTCTGCACCGTTGAGACGAACGCGCCTGATGGAGATCTACTGTCGGCATACAAGGAAGTGGGCTTATGGGCCTGTTGGAATTGCAGATGTGATTTGATCTGCTTCTGAGGCTATATATATATATATATATATATATATATATATATATATATATATATATTTTTTTTTTTTTTTTTTTTTTTTTTAAGTTGTAGTTTTATTTTATTTTATTTTATTTTTATTTTTACAAACAACGTGTAATTTTTTTTGTACAAAGAATGTAATAATATTGACTTTCAATAGTAAAACACTTAATAAAACCTTATTTTTTTATTTTGACGTGACTGTACTCGAAGTTGAACGTTCGAGTTGCCTACGTACCCTTCCAAAGAAGACATCAAGTCATAACGTAGTTCAAATGAGCGATGAATTTAACAATGATTTTGATGATGATTTTGTCGTGCATAGTTTATGCTCTTGCGGGCCAGGAGCTTTTGGTGTCGTTTGCAGTTTCAACTCTTGCAGACAAGGAGCATTTGGTGCCGTGTTGCAGTTTCAGCTCGTGCAGGTAAGGAGCGTTTGGTGTTGCCTTTTATGCTCGTGCAGACCAGGAGCGTTGTGCCATGCAGTTTAGGCTCGTGCAGGCGAGGAGCCTCGTGTCCTACAGTTTAGGCTCGTGCGGACAAGGAGCTTTGGTTCATGCAGTTTAGGCTCGTGTGAACAAGGAGCATTGGTGTTGCCTTTTATGCTCGTGCAGACCAGGAGCTTTGTGTCATGCAGTTTAGACTCGTGCGGGCGAGGAGAAATGGTGAATTTGTCAAGCAATTTTGGAGAGGCGTTCCTCACAATCTTCATAGCAAGAAGCCTTGACCGAGTGATTGAAGAAGTCTTCGGGTAAGAAGTCGCGCATCGTGATGGCAACGGACGATCTTTGTGTCGTAATTTCATCATCCTTAACACTTTTGTGTAACTTTGGAGGTTGACGAGAGTTGCTTTGCCTCCTTTCCCATTGGTGAACTTGTGGAGGAAACGTATGCTTCTTGTGTAATTTCTTCGGAGTGACATGAATCCATCCTTCAACTTCGCTTGACTCGGAGCATACCCCCAACGGTTGAGGTGAAAACTTTGAGTCGGAAGAGCCAGAAGTGATGGTGGTATAGTTTGACTTCACCACATCGTCAAGATCTAGTTCGATGATTCCTTTATGAGCCAGCTTCATGATGAGATCTTT
Organism: Malus domestica; assembly: GCF_042453785.1. Classification (NCBI taxonomy): domain Eukaryota; kingdom Viridiplantae; phylum Streptophyta; class Magnoliopsida; order Rosales; family Rosaceae; genus Malus; species Malus domestica. The sequence continues at coordinate 9,048,084 of NC_091662.1, forward strand.
CAGCACGAAGCACTTTTCTGTCGGATGACTGATGAAGCGGTGGAATTTACAGTACCTTGGACTGTCGGTGCGATTCATCTCTTATGGCCATCTGCACTCAGGCAAACCAATCACCTTCTTTTCCAGCAAGTCTTATAACATGGTAACCACATCAGAGTCGGGGAATGGATAAGTCATCTCCTCAAGCTCCTTCAAAGTGCGTCTACGCATCTCTTGATCACGAAAAGCTTCGGCTTGAATCGCCTTGCCTCGTGTAGGGATTTTGACGGGAGCTGTGTTGACCGTCATTGCTTCCTTGGTGGATTTCCACGCAGCCTTCTCCACCTTTGTCTCAAGAACTTTGTCGTTCTTGTAGTCGGCGATCGGTTCCTTCTTCCCATGATGGGCGATGCTTAACTCCATGTCATGGACGCGGGTGGCTAGCTCTTCGAAACTCCGTGGTTTGATGCCTTGAAGGATGTATTGCAAACCCCAATGCATGCCTTGGATGCACATCTCGATTGAAGAGGTTTCCGAGAGCCTTTCTTTACAGTCGAGGCGTAGAGTGCGCAATCTGTTGATGTAGTCAATGACTGGCTCGTCCTTCCACTGCTTTGTGCTTGTTAGCTCTAGCATGCTTACAGTGTGGCGGGTGCTGTAGAAGCGGTTGAGGAATTCCCGCTCCAATTGCTCTCAGTTGTTGATGGACTCAGGCTCTAGGTCCGTGTACCACTCAAAGGCGTTTTCTTTCAGCGAGCGCACAAACTGCTTGGCGAGGTAGTCCCCTTCGGTCCCTGCGTTGTTGCAAGTTTTAACAAAGTGGGCAACGTGCTGTTTCGGGTTTCCCTTTCCATCAAATTGCATAAACTTTGGCGGTTGATAACCTCTCGGCATCCTTAAGGCGTCAATCTTCTTTGAATACGGCTTCGAGTATAACCCGGAGGTATTTGAGCTCCCTTCGTACTGTGCCTTGATGGTGTTGGTGATCATTTCCTGCAGCTGCTGGATAGAAAAAGATCTCATGAGTGCCGCTGCTTGGTCTGGCTCCGGCTTCACATCGATTCTCTCCACCGGAGGCTCATCTTCTTCGCCAGCTCCTCTTTTTAGTGGATCATCTTTTGGGTTAGGGTTCTCGCCGTCCTGTGGCTCCAGTCGGCTGACGAGTGCCGCGATTTGCAAGTCTTTTTCTTCCACAATCTGTGTTAGCCTTGCAATCGCTTCATTTATTTGAGCCAGTTGTTCTTTGATGAAGGTAACGCCGATGGTCATGACTTGTGCAACCAATAGATGTGACTTTCCTTTAGACATCCAGAATGCTAACGAAGAACGTCGTTGGCTGCTTTAGGATGTCATCTTGTGTGCCTCAGCATCATGCTTCGGTGCCCCCAGCGAGGTTAGGTTGATGACGGACTCATGCCTCTGATGCTCCCCTTGCTCCTTTAGCGGCACCAACTTTGAAGTGGCATGTTGAGGAGCGGTTGTGGTGCCAATGGATTGTCCGTTCGCGGCAGAAGTGCTCAGGATCCTTCCCTCAGTGGTTGCGAGAACGGCTTGTCCCTTGCTTGATGCCATTGACTTTGAGGTGTGTTTGGATTCCTTGAACGGAGAAAGAGATGAGAGGTAGAGATTGTCCCACTAGGCGTGCCAATTTGTGAACACGAAATTTTCTTGAAACAAGAACACGTGTACAAAGAAATATTTTGGTGTTAATGGTTTTGGGTTACAATCTCTCTTAAATTTGATCCTCTGATTCGATCTCCGTAAGGTGTGTATTTGTGGATGTGCAAATGATTCAAGGGCCGTCGAGGCTTGATCTTGGATGAATGTTCTTCAAGGGCCGTGGGCTTGATCTTTGAAGGTGGATTTGAACGGATCTTCAAGGAGCCGTTGGGGCTTGATCTTGAGGATGAGTGTTTCTTCAAAGGCCGTTGAGGCTTGATCTTGAATAACGGTGATGAAAGGATCTTCAAGGGCTTTTGGGCTTGATCTTGAAGAACAGTGATGAACGGATCTTCAATGGCTTTTGGGCTTGATCTTGAAGAACGGTTGGATGTATGGATTTGTCGACGTTGTTGATCCAAAGGGCCGTTGGGGCTTGATCCTAGGATGAAAGGATGATGAACGAATGAACACTTTATTCAAGGGCCGTCGGGGCTTGATCTTGAATTGGTGGAAGTTCTTCAAGGGCCCTTGGGGCTTGATCTTGAATTGGTGGATGATTGTTGATCCAAAGGGCCGTTAGGGCTTGATCTTAGGATGAACGATGAACGAAGAACGAAGAACGAAGAAGGCTTTCTTGATTCTTCGGGAACCTGGATGCTTGAGAGCTTCGGAGTTTCAGAGCTTTAGAGCTTCAAGAATTTTGCCTAATGATTTTGGTTCCTCCCAAATGAATGAAATTGGCTTCTATTTATAGAATTTTCCAAGGCCTAATTTTGAATATAATATTCCAGATGAAATAAGTCGTTTCTGCCAAGTGTTGACACGTGCCCTGTTTGATGACTTTTCCAACTTATTTTGATTTTTTGTTTAGACACACGCTACGTGTAAAATTTATGTAATACATAAGCGTTGAAACTTTGATTTATCGGTCAACATTTATTTACCAAAATTTCGATGTCTACAAAAACATGTGAATATTTTCAGTTTTTCAGGTTTTAGGTTGATTACCACCACCAAATTAAGTCAATCAAAGAAAACATATATGGAAATTTACAAATTATTATGAACAATATGCCAACAAAATTAAAGAAACAGTACTCCAAAACCAATTTAAAGAAAGAATCTAAACAAAATCGGCAGCTCATCCAAATGAAAAGGATAGGGAGGAAATCACAGAATGTGAAAGTATTTTAAACAAAAATTGGAATACTGGTTCCTGAGATTTGCATAACTCATCGTTTTGGTCCCTGATATTCCAAATCGATAAAAGTGGTCCCTGAGATTGTCCACCATCCATCATTTTGGTCATTCCGTTAAGTGTCCCGGAGTTTTTGGCCGGAAGTTTGGGCAATTTTCAAAACTTCGTAACTCAATCATTTCTTAACCAAATTCGACCCATAATATATCAAAATGAAGATAGGAAAGTGTATAATAAGATTATACTATTTTGAAGCCCAATGGTTGTCGGATATGGCTGGAAAATAGCCTCAAAGTTGACTGGTCCGAGTGAAAACTTGAAAACTTGCCGAAAACTGGGTAAACTTTAAACGTTCATAACTTCTTCAATACTTAACGAAATCAAGTGATTCAAAAACAAAAATCATACATCTCGACGACAAGAAGAGAATGGTATCTTTTTCGATAGCTAACGTGCCATTTTTTGGCCGGAAAACTGCTCGAAAGTGGTTGTCTTGGTCTTGAGTTAGCCACTTTCGAGCCATTTTGCGGCCAAACCACGGCTAGTTAGCTGTCTTAAAAAGTACTATTCTCTTCGTCTCATCGAGAAGTATGATTTTTATTTTTTAATCACTTAATTTCGTTCAGTATTGAAGAAGTTATGAACGTTTAAAGTTTACCCAGTTTCCGGCGAGTTTTCAAGTTTTCACTCGGACTAGTCAACTTTGAGGCTATTTTTCGGCCATCTCCGGCAGCCATTGTGCTTCGAAATAGGTATAATCTTATTTTACACTTTCCTATCTTCATTTTGATATATTATGGGTCGAATTTGGTTAAGAAACGATTGTGTTACGAAGCTTTGAAAATTGCCCAAACTTCCGGCCAATAGCTTCGGGACACTTAACGGAGTTTTTAACGGAATGACCAAAACGATGGATGGTGGACAATCTCAGGGACCACTTTTATCTATTTGGAATCTCAGGGACCAAAGTGATGAGTTATGCAAATCTCAGGGACCATTTTGGCGATTTACCCATAAATTAAATAAAAGAAATATATATATATATATATATATATATATATATATATATATATATATAGACCACTTTTATGGATTTGGAATCTCAGGGATCAAAGTAATGAGTTATGCAAATCTCAAGGACCATTTTGGCGATTTACCCATAAATTAAATAAAAGAAATATATATATATATATATATATATATATATATATATATATATATATATATATATATATATATACATATATATATATATATTTGGAAGAAACCGGAATTAGCATTCCATGGCAAAGCCAAAGACATACAAAGAAAGCCTAAAGGAAGCCCAACAACGAAAACCACACAAACAGAGCAGCAAAGGGGATAAAAGATAGACACTAGAACCTGATTCAAGTGTCACCCCTAAAATTGCAAAAACTACTCAAGAAGATGAAAGGGGACAAGGCAAACCATCTCTACTCAGAACATGAACCAACAAAGATGGAGGTCTATGAACCCAAACGCGATTGCACATCTCTGTAATATGTGGCGACGCCAAGAAATCTGCCGCTTGGTTGGCTGATCTTGGAACCCAAGACCAGCAACAGTCCTGGAAAGCTTGCCCATACTGTTTAACCCGAGATATGGTGGGAAAAGCCTCCAAACTGCCAACATCCAAAGAATGTGATAAAGCTAAAATCGTATCCTTGGAGTCAGATTCAAGAATAAACTGACGATGCCCTAACGTAGTAGCAATTTCACAGCCTCGTAGCATAGCCAGAGCTTTCGTAAGATCAGCGTTGGGGGCATAAACTGCATACCGAGCCGCAGCAACATAAAGACCTGTAATCCACGAATCACCACTCCGACAAAACCAGACCGTGTGGATAAAGACCAGCTGGCATCGACATTAACCTTAAGGAAGGGTGATGTTGGGGGAGACCAAACAACCACCGGGGCCGCATCCCTGGAGAGGGCTGAGCTGGAAACAGATTGAGGAGCATTAGCTTGCAAATACACTGAGATCGAGGTAGAAATGGTAAAAAGAACCTGAGAAGGGTTGACTGGAGAGTGATTGTAGAGAAATTGGCATCGAGCTTTCCATATGTACCAACATATATAAGCAGCATAAGAAAGCAAAAAACAGTGCTAAATAAAAGAAAATTTTTGGTAAGAAGTAGAGAGTTCAAAAACATGTCCATGTGATGAAAGGTTGATCAAATGTTTATTTTTAGGGTAAATATCAATTTACTACCCTCAAGTTTCATGGTTTTCAACATTTGGTACATAAAGTTTTTTTCGTCCCAGAGTCATACCTAAAGTGTTAATTTTGAAACAGTCTCATACATCCATTAGTCAAACTGTTAACTTTGCCGTTAACTGATGACGTAGCGCCTATGTGGATAATGACTGGACACCACGTGTCATTAAAGGGTTAACGTGGAATTTAAAGATTTTAAAAAATATTTATTTAAAGAAAAGTTATTATAAATAATAAAAAATAAAAAAAAGCAAAACCCAGATCGTCTTTCCCAAATCCCCCATTGCCCACCCTCTCATCCCCATCACTCGCAACCACTTCCCTCCGCATTGCACCTCCATCCCCCATCATCCTTCCCAAAAATCCTGCCGTCGCCACCCAAGCCCACCCCCTTCTCCCATCCCAAAAATCCTGCTGTCACCATTCTCCTCCAACTCCACCACCCCTTGTGGTCCACTGCACCTCCATCCCATCTTCTCCCATACCCCACTTTCCTCCCCACTTAACAAAATAAGGGTCTGATGGAGACGAGAATCCAGCCACTGTCACTCAAATTCGACAAAAACGTCTCCATCAAATCATTCATAGTATCGACTACAAGGCTGCAACAGAGGGTTGAGGCAGAGATCAGGCAGATTAGGAAGAGGTCGGGGTTCTGATGTGGGAGTTCAAAAGGTCGAAGGCAGCGATGGAGGAGCTGAGGGAGGATTTGGAGAAGAGTGGACCACAAGGGGTGGTGGAGTTGAAGGAAGAGGGCGACTACATGAATTTTGGGATGGGAGAAGGGGGTGGGCTTGAGTGGTGGATTTTTGGGAGGGATAATGGGGGATGGAGATGCAATGGGGAGGAAATGGAGATGCAATGGGGAGGAAAGTGGTTGCGAGTGATGAGGGTGTGGGCACGGGGGGATTTGGGGAAGATGATATGGGTTTTGCTTTTTTTTTTTTTTTATAATTATTTTATAATAACTTTTCTTTAAATAAATATTTTTTTTAAATTTTAAATTCCATGTGGACCCTTTAATGACACGTGGCATCCAATTATTGTCCACATAAGCGCCACGTCATCAGTTAACGACAGAATTAACAGTTTCACTAACGGATGTATGAGACTGTCCCAAAATTAACATTTTAGGTATGACTCTGGGACGAAAAAAACTTCATATACCAAATGTTGAAAACCATGAAACTTGAGGGTAGTAAATTGGTATTTACCCTTATTTTTATCTACAAAAACAATTGTGGGCTCAAATATAAATTATAAACATGAGAAAATGGGCCCCAATCTAAACAGGTCCAATTACTCTCCTCTTCGCAAATTCCTTTAACACATTAATAGAAAGATGTTAAACTATTGTATAACGGCGTGAGTTTGAATTTCGTCGGTGACTAATTTAATATTTAATTTAATAAACCATTTTTTTTATTTTTTTTATTTTTAACTTTGCTCCTTCATCTACTTCTCGACGAGTTTCCACCGTCCGATTTGTCGACCCATATTCCATGGTCAAGGAGTGGGAGAAAATCAATGACATAATTTTCTCTGGTCAATCTAAATTTCATTGTTCACGTTGTGTAGCTGGTAAAAATTATTGCTCACGCATGGGTCAGGTCAATTAGTCAAGTGCAATCTACTTGCTTCTTTGCATTGCGAAATGTTAAAGATAATTTCTCAAAAGTATGATTTTTTATAAATTTTTCGTCACCTTATATTTTTAGCTTAATTTAAAAAGCGTGAGGTGGTACATAAAAAGTCTCATTTAAGAAAAACTCCTTAGCATTTCTCATTTGAATTTGAAAGCACTTCTCGAAAAAGGAGGCATGTAAACTGCAATAAAAAGATCCTTTTGATCTACACTAGGACACACGTGGTTAACCAGCCTCCTTGCAGATGGATTCGAATGCACTTATAGACGTGGTTCTGTAAAAAAATTACAAAAAAAAAAGTCTTTCTAGACTCAAGTGGTTTTAAAGAAAGGGAGAAAGTCGAACATAAACCTAATAAACATGAGTAAAGGTTCTCAACTTAAATTTTTTTCGATTTGTTCGATATTTTTATGAAAATATTTAAAAAAAATCAGAAAAAATATGCATTCCCTAATTCATTATTTGAAACTGTTTGGAATAATTTAAAAAAAAATACAAAATATATGAAGCGTTCTTATTGGTAATAACCTTCATAAATATTTAGCTCAGATAATGCTCGTGTTCTTACCGGTAAGAAGCTGTGTGAATATTCAGCTCATATATTGAACGTGTTCTTATCGTTAAGAACACATGCAAATTAAAGATGCATGTCATTACTTGTCTTGACACGCTACCCTCGAATCGTGGCACGCCAAAACATAGTTGTTGGCATGCGATGACATGTCATGGCATGCATTTTGCTAATATTTTGCTCGCTTGGCAAGGCTTGTCATGGCATGTCTTGACATAGTAACCTTCGCATCGTGACACGCCATGACATTGATGTTGGCCACAAGATGACAAGTGTCGCGAATTATCAGCACAATGCATGTCATGACATGCCATGCATTCTCTCTATAAACCATAATGGTCCGCTTGGTTTCTCGAAAAATATAGGAAATTGAAATTAAGAATTTGGAGAGGAGAGAAAGAGAGGCTTACGTACATGATTAGTGAGTGATGGAGCCAGTTTACCAAAGAGAATTCAAGGGAGAATTTTGAAAGCCAATGACATCATTAAGGTAAAGCTGAGGAAGGTGAACCGCCGTGCAGTTTTGTTTTTTCCTTTCTGGGTAATGTATGCCAACATCGATGTTTTGGTGTGCCACGATGTAAGGGTTAGCGTGTCAAAGTGTTAGAAAAAATGCATGTCATGGCTTGTCTTGACACGGTAACCCTCGCATTGTGGCACACCCGAACATCACTATTAGCCACGACGTGACAAGTATTGTGAATAGTCGGCATAATGCATGTCATGCCACGCCATGCATTATGTCGATAATTCGCGAGGCTTGTTATGGCGTGTCACGATGCGAGGGTTAGCGTGTCAAGACGAGTCATTACATGCCATATATTTTTCTAACACTTTGCCTACTATTTCGGAATAATTTTTAAAAAAATCAAGAAAATATATGAAGCGTTCTTACCGGTAATAACCTTCGTAAACATTCAGCTCAGATAATGAATGTGTATTATTCCATCATGGACTACCATCATGCTGCAACTTGTTGGCTTTTGACTGCATCCAAAAATTACTTGCAATTAATTTTCAACCAAGTGAGTCCATTTCTTCTACAAAAGTTAGCCTTATTATTTCCTTTCAGAAAGGGGTATGTTATACAAATAAGGAATATGGTTGGAGTCCTTGTGTAATTGTAGTCCTAATTGTAGTTGTATTCCTGATTTGTAGGGAATTTTCCTTGCTATGCAAGGCATGTAATTGTATATAATATCATTCACGTATCAATAACAAATATGCTTTTTAGCCTACATACCTTTTTCTACATGGTATCAGAGCAGGTTTAAAACCCTAGCCCTATTTTCCTCTTTTTTTTCTCGGCAGCTTTCTCTGTCGTTCCCATGGCTGATTCTTCTTCTCCCGATGGTGCTTTTTCCCTTCATCATTCAGACCACCCGAATCTTGTCCTTGTATCCAAGAAGTTGAATGGTGATAACTACACATCCTGGGCCCGTGGCATGCAGCTTTCCTTGAATGCCAAGAATAAACTTGGTTTCATCACTGGCGATGTCCCAGAGCCTTCTTCCTCCGACGATCCCGATGCTCACGCGGCTTGGCGTCGTTACAATGACATGATTCTCTCTTGGCTTCTTCATTCCTTGGAACCTGACCTTCAAGAATCTGTGCTTTTTTCCACCTCTGTCAAGGATGTGTGGGACGATCTTCGCGAACGCTTCTCTCAGAGTAACGCTCCTCGCATCTTTCAACTCAACCGGGAGCTTGCTACAATTTCTCAAGGTTCTTCTTCTGTCTCCGCCTATTTTACTCGCCTGAAAGCTCTCTGGGATGAGCTTGCTTCTTATAATGATGGTTGGACGTGCTCTTGCAACGCCAAGCATGACCGTCAACAACTCATGCAATTTTTAATGGGCCTCAACGAATCCTTTGCTGCCGTTCGTGACCAGATCCTTTTGATGAATCCCCTTCCCACTGTTCGTCAGGCCTGTTCCTCGGTGTCTCAAGCTGAAAAACATTGATCCCTGGGCGTCATTCGCTCTGTCGATCAACCTGCCGCCATGGCTATTCGTGGCTCGTCTCGTCCATCCTCTGCTCGCCCTTCCCTCCACTGCACCTACTGCAATTTTGATTATCATACCCAAGACACCTGCCATAAACTTCATGGCTATCCCGTTGGCCATCCCCTCCATGGCCAACCGTGGCGACCACCGCGCCGTGCAGCTGCTTCCAGTTCTGGTTCTTCCCGCAGCCATGCGCCTTCCAGTCCTCCCCGTGCGCCACGGCCTTCTGCTTCCCGGCCCAATAATTCCACCCAGGCCCATCACGTGCAAGGCACCCAGGCCCGTCCCTCCACTTCTTCTCCAACGACCCACCACGTGCACGGGGCCCAGCCCACTTTGCATGACTTGCAGCTTGCCATGCCTGATCTCTCTGTCGAGCAACACTCTCGTGTTCTAGCTGCTCTCCGTGACAACGCCGATCCTCCTCAGGCCAATGCCGTGTTCAATCCTGATTTTGCCCAAGGTTTGTTACCTGTCACCTCTCGTCATGGTCAATGGATTCTTGACAGTGGTGTTACGGATCATATTACTTCTTCCGCTTCCTGTTTGGTTAATACTTCTCCTTCACATTTGCCGCCTGTTTCTTTGCCTAGTGGTGCCTCCGCTCCCATTACTTTTACCGGCACTCTTCATTTAAATTCATCGGTTACTTTGAAGGATGTTTTATGTGTCCCTAATTTCAAAGTGGACCTTTTATCGGTTGGTAAACTTACAGATGGATTATCGTGTTCCATAACATTTTTTCCTTCTTGGTGTGTTTTGCAGGACTTGGTTTCGAAGGCGATGATTGGTGTGGGTAAGTGACGTGGCGATCTGTATTACCTTGTGGCCCTTGCCTCTCCTATCCCCACCCGTCAACCTCTCTGCAACATCATTACCATCCCCTCCTCCCTCTGGCATAGGCACCTTGGTCACCCCTCCTCCACTCGTTTGCAAGCTTTAACATCTAGCTCTCTTAATTGTTCTTTTGATTCTAGTCATATTTGTGATGTTTGTCCTTTGGCGAAACAAACTCGTCAACCTTTTCTTTTAAGCTCAATTTCATCCACTTTCCCTTTTGCTTTAATTCATTGTGATATTTGGGGCCCGAATCGTCAATCTTCTCTTTCTGGTGCTCATTATTTTTTAACCATTGTGGATGATTTTTCTCGTTTTACGTGGGTCTTCCTCATGAAACATAAATCCGACACTCAACAATTAATTAAGGATTTTTTTGCTTATGTCAATACCCAATTCCGCACTACAATCCAATGCATTCGTACTGACAATGGCGGTGAATTTTTATCTCTTCGTAGTTTTTTCTCTGATCATGGGGTGCTCTTACAAACTTCTTGTGTTTATACTGTTGGAAATATGCCCTGAAAGTCAATCTTTGGAAGAAATCTTTCAGGACAAATGAATGGATGTATGGATGAATCTTATACATCAAAGGCAAAAACACGAATTAGGACTATCTCAATGAACGATATATGTCCTAAATAGTGTATCCATGGACAATAGATTGATTAAAGAAGTAATCTAATGATGTTAGATTACAGAGACCTTCTTCATGTAACCAAATGTCCAAAAGGTTCCTAGTCATTGGATTGTCGAAGGGATACTGACAATACGTAGACTGGTACAAACTGTGTCTGCTTCAAATGGAAGGATGGAAAGTCTCATCCCATTCGTGTTGTGACACTAAGACAAGTATGTAGGTGCTCATTTGGGGAATGAGTTCACTGAACACAATCGAACGAGAGTACTTGCATGGAGGTCTACTCACATGTCAAGCAAGTAACTCTAATGGTTGGAATAATGTAAGTAGTCCTTAGACCTGAGGCATCGTCGTTGTCTTGTGGCTAAGTACTTAATCTTTGATTATGTCAAAGTCTCCCCATTCGAGGGTGTCCACGGCATGATTGGGGTTAAGCCACTTAGTCATGAAGGCAAGTGTATGCACAACAAGGAATCTCTAATCCTCGGTAAGAGAGGAAGAATGCTCTAAGATATGATTCGAGAATCTTCGGCCGAAGTATCGAGTGTATTAAAAGGAATGCGTTCCTATACGACTCAAATGAATCATATAAGAAGGAATAATCACATTAGGGGTTTGACATAATATATCCATACCCTAATGATGTGATTGAGAGTATTGTATTAGAGAAGGATCGAATTACATTGTAATTCTAACTGAATAGGTTCTCTGAATAAACTTCTACATTAGCTTGGGTAGCTATGACATATGGTTAGATGTCACTCATAGCTTGTGAGTTCTTCTAGATGATTAAATGTAGTCATCAAAGAAGAATGGTGAATTGAAATGAAGTTTCAATTCACTAAGTGATTGAATTAATTGGATTAGTGCCAATTACCTCACTGCCTTGCTAATTAGAACCTAAAAGATTGTTCACCAATACACTATTGTAGTGAGTAATTAATGGATGATGGAAACAATTAATTGGATTAATTATGTGTTGTGATTAATTTAGAAAAGTCTAAAGAAATCATAAAAGCGATAAAGATCGTTTTGGGCTTAAAGAAACGTTCGGGTTTAATTGGGCCCATTGGGCCCAAACCCATTGGGCTTTTATTCAAGCATTGGATGACTTGAAATAAATGAAAGCCCAAAGCCCAAACAACACAAAGAGGGCCGGCCATATTAGCTGTGAAGAGAGAGAGAGAGGTCAAATGTTGACTTGTTTTCTTTTGGCTATAAAAGGAACTTTATAGAAAATGTTTCATTAGGGTTTTTTGTGTGTTTAGAACAACAAATAGGCAAAAGAATATCTCTCTAAACCACAACAAAGGGCCGGCCACCTAGGGGGTGATTTAGCTAACAATCTTTCACCCTTTTGGTTATTCCTTCATCCTTCTCATTAAACTAGTGGGTGAGGATCTTTAGAGGTTTCCTACTTTGGAAACTTGAAGAGAACCTAGGAGCACTCATTCTTTCAAAGTGGAGGAGGCAAGGAGGGAAGCTAGGCTGAAGGATTTCAAGGAGCAAATAGATTGGAGGTGGTCCATCCTTGGTCTAAAATCAAGATCAAGAGGTATAGATCTATTCCTTGACTTTGTTCTTGATTCTTTAAAATGTTTTGATGCATTATATATAAACCTATGAACCTTGAAGGGGATTTGCATGACTATAGCTTTGATATTATTTGATAACATGCTTCCGTTGCTCACGTATATAAATTTTGAATTGTATATGCATGATAGTCATCTAGAAATCCCACATGAAACTCATAAATTTCCCTTCAATTGGTATCAGAGCCAAAGGTTTATGTATAATGTGTCCTTTTGGATTTTATGCATATGGGTATTAATGTTATGTATGACATATTACTTTTCCATTCAAAGTATGTTTATCTTTTGTTTTTCAATAGTTGAAAAATGTTAGTCAAAAGTTGAGAAAGATATGTATGCAAAATGTTTTGTATGCATGAATGAAAAATGAGTTTAGAACTAGAATGACATATTATTTCTTCATTTAAAAGTATGTTTATCTTTTGTTTTTCAATGGTTAAAAAATATAAATCAAGAGTTGAAAAAGATATGCATGTAAAAGTTGTTTTGTATGCATGAATGAAGAATAAGTCATGAACAAAATTTGGGGTTTTTTGTTACTTGGGGTTGGCATGGTTTTGGCTTAGTGTTTGTGTTTTTATTTTGAATCACACACACACTTTAAAGCTAGAAAGTAGAAATCTTGTCACTTTTGTTTTTGGGTTTGAAAAATCACCAAGAACATATAAATCTTGAAAATGTGTTCATGGTTTTGTTCTTGGTATTCATGGTTTGGATTTGATGAAAATGGTTTTAAGTTTTTCATGCATTGTTTTGTGGTTTTGGATGATGTACATACCATCCATAGCCATTTCAATAATTTATTAAATCCTAGTCTTTATTAGGTGTATTTCCATCATCATTTCCCTAAAGTCCTTAAAGCATAGACAAGTGACAAATAAAATTTGTTTTTCTACTTTGAAATGATTTAAAGCAAAATGAGTGGGATTTTTCTATTTCCCCTCACTTATGGCTGGCCTACCTAATGGAATACCCACTTGTGGGGTATTTTGTAATTTAGAAAAAGACATTTTATACTTTTGAGTATTTATGGTTTGACCCCTAACTTTTTCTTATTTGCATTTAGGCCCCTACTAACTAGAAAGTTAAAATATTTTATTTTAATTTTGTTAGTTGTTTAAACTCATAATTATATTATGCCCATATGCACTAAATCTAAATGTTTATGTTGCATTCCATTTAATTATTTAAATGTGTTTAAATAGTTGTGAAATGGATGACTTTGGACTTATGCCTTAAACGATAATTGAGCTATGAGATAAGGCGCTAAAATCAAATTGTTTGAACCTTGGGAATGTGTTTTAATTACTGTTTAATTGGACCTTGTCACGTTTGACGTTAATCTATCTCTCTCCTTTTAGTATATGTAATTTATAGGAATTTGTACAAATCGGTTTGTAATTCTTATTACTTCTTAATCTCTATTCATTAGTTGATTCCCTCTAGTGCTAGACTAGAGTTTCTTTAACTATTAGTAAGGAGACATAACTAAAAGAAGGGTTTTGACATGAGATTAAAGATTAAATGGGTCCAACGCCCTAATTAGCAATGAATGATTGTCTTTCATTTCTAATGGCTCAATGAAAATGGTTTTAATTGGATTGATAAGCACGTAATTAAATTGACACAACCTCCCCGAGTTTTTATTCAACAATGTTGGCTCGTTGTTGCAATAACCTAATAAGTCCATAGTCATCCAAGAGCCTAAGATAACTATAAAGTCCAATTTCAAAGGAATGCAAAAACCGTAGTAGTAGTAGTTACTTCCAATATTTGAAAAAATCGTTTTTGATATTGATTTGTTTTTCTCAAAACAAATAGTGGAAGTATCATACGCTACTAAACTATAATGAATACAATTAGTAGTAATATATATCTCCAATATTTTGAAAAAAATGTTTTGATATTGATTTGTTTTATGAAAACGAATAGTGGGGATATTATATGCTACTAATTTCATTAACTTTGGACTAGTAGTTGTAATAGGACATTATTTATTTGATTGTGATTAAATAAATGAAATTGATGAGACCTTAAAATCCCTCAACCACTCAATATTAAGTTGAAAACGTAAGAGTGCTTTGAACACTTTTTCGTGGCCTTCCACCATGGTAGGCTCCAAGCGTTTATGACTTGTACACCGCCTTCACCCTATAATGGGGAAGTGACAAAGTGCATGCTTATATTCAGGAGGAGTTTATTTAAAAACATTTGATGAGGTGAAGATAGGCAACGAGTATGGCCAATATCGTATAATCGTGAGGTCATGCTTGAACCCCTATCTAAACCAGCATGGTGGGAAAGAACTTAACTAAGAGAAATGGTGCCAATATCGTATAATCGTGAGGCATTGTTCTCTAGAGGCCAAAAAGATGGGTAATTGCAAAAGGTTGTTGCAAATGAGTAAGCTACTCTCTCATTATTATTGTTGCTAGCCGATATCGTATAATCGTGAGGTGGGCTTGGTAATAGTGAGCCTCCCATAACCCGCTAGGAGCTTTCTTTGAAATCTCCCGGATTCCATTATGGGGGATATGGAATTTGCCAAAAATGGTGGGTGGTGTCATTCGGTTTAAAGACCCGAATCGTTTGACTTAATCAACAATCAATCTAATTATTTTAATTGTTTATGTATATAGATATGGTTGGAAGCACACTCGCGAAAATACTCGACAAACATTGCCTTGAGGGGCACAATTTCCCATCATGGTATCGTAATGTCAAGATTCTCCTAACATTGGAGAAGATTGTTTACGTACTAGACAAGCCTCCACCTCACATACCTCTCGGCCCTGAGGCTACAGAGGATGAACGTGCTAAGTTTGACAAGCACGTTGAGGATGACACACAAGCCAAGTGCTATCTGTTGGCTTCCATGAATGAGGAGCTACAGAGACAGCATGAGGACATGGACAGTGCATTTTCCATAATACTCCATCTTACGGAGTTATATGGCGAAGGGACGCGCAACCGTCGCTTTAGCACTGTCTGTGAGCTTGTGAAGACCAAGATGGTCAAAGGGGCTCCAGTACACCAACATGTACTGAAGATGATAGGATTCATTGAACAATTGGAGAACCTTGGTACTCCACTTGACGGGGAATTGGCCCAGGACTTTATATTGGCTTCTCTTTCTGATTCATTTGCGCAGTTCGTAATGAACTACAATATGAATAAGATGGATAGTACTCTCTCTGAGTTACTAAATATGTTAGTAACTGCCGAGAAGACTATGAAGAAAGAGAACGTTGTAGGGACTGCTGCAATAGCCTACAACAAGCCATCCTCTTCCAAGGCCATGCCGCAAGGCAAAGGCAAAGGGAAGGAGAAGAAGTCACCCACTCCTAAGCCGAAAGGAGGAGTGAAGAAAAAGAAGGCAATGGAGCCCAAAGGGACTTGCCACCACTGTGGAAAGGAGGGGCATTGGAGGAGGAATTGCAAGTTATATCTTGCAAGTCTTAAGGACAAACCACAAGGTATGGTTTATGATCCTATCTTCAATTCTAAATATTAGATCTTCTAAATATTTATATTTGATATAAAGAGCTAATCACTTGTATAATTGTATATAGGTGGAGAAGCCAAGTAGAAGAAGAACAAGCAAAGAAAATGTGGTAAAGGGTTCGGCTACTATGTTTTTTTTTTTTTTGCTCACTACTTAGGAAGTTTGTTAGGCATTAAAGATTGTCTTTAAACTTTCTTATTTTGATAAGAACTTATTATGTGGCTTCATATGATGGAAGACCACTATTAATGCCTAAATGTATAAAGGTATTTATATTAGTCTCTAAATGTTTAGAGCTAATAATTATTGTATTAAACATTATGAATGTTTGAATTATCATGTAATGTGATGAATGCCTTTTTTAATATACTATTTCCTTAAAGAAGTGTTATGAATTGAAAATTGTCTTGTTGTATCCTAGATGAGATACAAGAGTTATATCACAAATGATATAAGTAATAAGAAAAAGGTTTCTTATAAGGTTAATCACTTAAATCACAATGATCAAGATCACTCTTGATTCAATTAGTAGTTTTGAACAATATATTGGGCATTCTTTAAAATTGTTTTAAAATGTCAATTGTGTTAGTGATGAAACCAAGAAAGAAGTGTCTAAATCTATAAAATGTTTAAAGACTTTAGTCACTTAAATAACAAGACATTAACTTAGTGAAGATTGAAACAAATAAGCTTGAAATGTTTTAAGCTACTACACAATGTCTTCTTCCAATATATTCCAATTTTATGCATTTTAAATGTATAAAGTGATTTCTCATTAAAGTCATGAGAAATAGTGGGAGGTGTGAAAATGGATATAAACTTGAATGTGATTGGTTTATAGTTGTCTAAATGAATAATAGTACTTGACTATTATTAAGAGTTTGTAATTTTAATTGTTAAAAGAACTCAAGCTCTTCAAACGTTAAAATTCTATGTTGTGAGACATTTGAAGAATAGTCTTTGAATGTTGGTTTCGTCAACCTAGCATAAAATGGTTATATGTTGGGAGTTGTCCATCATTCTCTTTTTATGAGAACAAGCTAATAACAAAGCATATGGACAAGTTGATGAAACAAAAGGGAATAAGTTTCAAAATGAGTCACAACATATAGTTTAACAACAAGACAATCCAAATTCGACATCTCATGTAACGATATTGCTCTATGAAGTTTTGATAAAGAATTAAAACAACCACCTAGAAGGAATGGTTGAGTTTCTATGTCATTAGAAGGAGCTATGTTCTACTAAAGACTTAGATAATTCTTATATGACTACATTAAAGGTCTTAGTATGACTAAAACGTGAAATATGACACCATATGATTTAAATGAATAGACTTAATGAAACAAGTCACACATTTTGGAATTACTTGAGAAGGAATTCTTTTGTGTATGATTCATTTAAGTTAATGGGAGCAATATGCATTCAAATCAAGAAATTATAATTGTTAATTTTGAAGGAATGCTAAGTTACAAACAAGGCCAGTGGGAGTGATGTCATAATTTGAGCAACAAAGATATGAATAAAGTCTATTTGATAGACTTACTTAAACATAGATGTTACTCGAAAAATGACAAAATATGACACGGTCAATTTTGAAGTACAGACTTGAAATTGGACTTATTGATATAGCAAGGCTATTTCAATAATGTTATATGGAATTGAATCTCAGATGTTGGAGATTTAAGAAAGCATTTTACTATATGATAGAAAATCACTTTCATAACCCTTATAATGAATGTGTCATAAAATCACAAAAAGGGACACATGTATTGACTTGTGAAGTAGATATCCAAAGATGAAGAAACCACACGGGTTGTCACTTTAAGATATTACTATATCCCAGGATCAGAACCAAAGCAACTGATAGAGTATTATTGCCTTTAAGAAAGAAACATCAGAGTGGGACTCTGGAAGCGTGCATTCACTTAGGTTGATTAACCAAAGTGAAAGATAAGCCATTTTAACAAATGGAACTTCATAATGGATGAAGTACTAATCATATGAATGAATTGTTAGTATTGTACTACAATGGTCTCAAGATTGGAGCACAGTTTGTATAAAGTATACAAACGAAATATATGTCGATATATAGTTTTAGAAACTGCTTCAAAAGGTGTTTTGAATGAAGAGGTTCTTATAGAACCAATGATTGAATCCAAACCATAAGGTCGTTAGTAGGATACTACGACGTAATGGGGCGATAGCTCAAGCCATGGAATCAAGGTCTCATCAAAATATTCGAACACGATGAAGAGACATCATCAAATGTTTTTGGAAACATTTGATAAGTAAATCCCTTTTAAATAATAAAAGGAATTAATACATAACCAAGTTAACCTACGACCATAAGCTCTCTCAGCTAAGATGTATAAGATACACTAGTGATTGACTTTAGTGCAAGTGGGAGATTGTTGGAAATATGCCCTGAAAGTCAATCTTTGGAAGAAATCTTTCAGGACAAATGAATGGATGTATGGATGAATCTTATACATCAAAGGCAAAAACACGAATTAGGACTATCTCAATGAACGATATATGTCCTAAATAGTGTATCCATGGACAATAGATTGATTAAAGAAGTAATCTAATGATGTTAGATTACAGAGACCTTCTTCATGTAACCAAATGTCCAAAAGGTTCCTAGTCATTGGATTGTCGGAGGGATACTGACAATACGTAGACTGGTACATACTGTGTCTGCTTCAAATGGAAGGATGGAAAGTCTCATCCCATTCGTGTTGTGACACTAAGACAAGTATGTAGGTGCTCATTTGGGGAATGAGTTCACTGAACACAATCGAACGAGAGTACTTGCATGGAGGTCTACTCACATGTCAAGCAAGTAACTCTAATGGTTGGAATAATGTAAGTAGTCCTTAGACCTGAGGCATCGTCGTTGTCTTGTGGCTAAGTACTTAATCTTTGATTATGTCAAAGTCTCCCCATTCGAGGGTGTCCACGGCATGATTGGGGTTAAGCCACTTAGTCATGAAGGCAAGTGTATGCACAACAAGGAATCTCTAATCCTCGGTAAGAGAGGAAGAATGCTCTAAGATATGATTCGAGAATCTTCGGCCGAAGTATCGAGTGTATTAAAAGGAATGCGTTCCTATACGACTCAAATGAATCATATAAGAAGGAATAATCACATTAGGGGTTTGACATAATATATCCATACCCTAATGATGTGATTGAGAGTATTGTATTAGAGAAGGATCGAATTACATTGTAATTCTAACTGAATAGGTTCTCTGAATAAACTTCTACATTAGCTTGGGTAGCTATGACATATGGTTAGATGTCACTCATAGCTTGTGAGTTCTTCTAGATGATTAAATGTAGTCATCAAAGAAGAATGGTGAATTGAAATGAAGTTTCAATTCACTAAGTGATTGAATTAATTGGATTAGTGCCAATTACCTCACTGCCTTGCTAATTAGAACCTAAAAGATTGTTCACCAATACACTATTGTAGTGAGTAATTAATGGATGATGGAAACAATTAATTGGATTAATTATGTGTTGTGATTAATTTAGAAAAGTCTAAAGAAATCATAAAAGCGATAAAGATCGTTTTGGGCTTAAAGAAACGTTCGGGTTTAATTGGGCCCATTGGGCCCAAACCCATTGGGCTTTTATTCAAGCATTGGATGACTTGAAATAAATGAAAGCCCAAAGCCCAAACAACACAAAGAGGGCCGGCCATATTAGCTGTGAAGAGAGAGAGAGAGGTCAAATGTTGACTTGTTTTCTTTTGGCTATAAAAGGAACTTTATAGCAAATGTTTCATTAGGGTTTTTTGTGTGTTTAGAACAACAAATAGGCAAAAGAATATCTCTCTAAACCACAACAAAGGGCCGGCCACCTAGGGGGTGATTTAGCTAACAATCTTTCACCCTTTTGGTTATTCCTTCATCCTTCTCATTAAACTAGTGGGTGAGTATCTTTAGAGGTTTCCTACTTTGGAAACTTGAAGAGAACCTAGGAGCACTCATTCTTTCAAAGTGGAGGGGGCAAGGAAGGAAGCTAGGCTCAAGGATTTCAAGGAGCAAAGAGATTGGAGGTGGTCCATCCTTGGTCTAAAATCAAGATCAAGAGGTATAGATCTATTCCTTGACTTTGTTCTTGATTCTTTAAAATGTTTTGATGCATTATATATAAACCTATGAACCTTGAAGGGGATTTGCATGACTATAGCTTTGATATTATTTGATAACATGCTTCCGTTGCTCACGTATATAAATTTTGAATTGTATATGCATGATAGTCATCTAGAAATCCCACATGAAACTCATAAATTTCCCTTCATATACCCCCCAACAAAATGGCGTTGTTGAACGCAAACATCGTCATCTTCTTGAAACCGCTCGCGCACTTCGTTTTCAATCCCATCTTCCTCTCAAATTTTGGGGTGAATGTGTCCTTACTGCTACTTATCTCATCAATCGTCTCCCAACCCGTATTCTCCATAATAAATCCCCCTTTGAGGTTCTCTTTTCAAAAACCCCATCTTATGACCCCTTCCGCGTCTTTGGTTGTCTGGCCTATGCCACCTCTATCACTCCCACCACCAAATTTTCCCCTCGGGCTCATCATTGCATTTTTCTTGGTTACCCTCATGGACAAAAAGCCTATACCCTTTACGATCTCGACCATCACCGTATTTTCACTAGTAGAGATGTCGTCTTTCACGAAGATACTTTCCCTTATGCCGTTCCTAACCCTCATATCCCATCCACTTCGCCTACGCTACCCATCCCACCCCCTCTGGAATTTTCATATACCCCACCCCTCCCTGCCCCGACACCTCACCCTCCTACCACTTCATCCACTTCCACGCCTCCCACAGATTCCCTTGCTGCCCCCTTACCCGTTCCTCCACCTGCCCATGCCCTCTCGGCATCCCCTCCTTCCCCCACCGCTACTTCCTTACCTTTCACCCATTTACCCACGGACATCCCTACCCCCCCCCCCCACTTCCTACCAATCCTCCCATTCCCCGCACCTCTTCCCGTGCCCATAAACCTCCTTCCTATTTAAAAGACTACGTTTACTCGCAGGTGATTCTGCCATCCCACCAATCTTCAAATTCGCAACCCGGTTCTACACAAGGTACGCGATATCCACTTTGTAATTTTCTTTCTTATCACCGTTACTCTCCCAGGCATTTTTCCTATATAAACTCTGTCAGTCGGACTGTGGAACTTTCCTCCTTTGCCGAGGCTGCCACTGACCCCAATTGGCAACGTGCTATGACTGAGGAGCTTCAAGCTTTACATGCTAATGGTACTTGGACTTTAACTTCCTTTCCCCCTGGCAAAATTCCCATTGGTTGTAAATGGGTGTACAAACTCAAGTACAACTCCGACGGCTCTATTGAGCGCTACAAAGCTCGTTTGGTTGCTAAAGGCTTCACTCACGCTGAAGGTATTGATTATCATGACACTTTTTCTCCTACTGCTAAGATGATTACGGTGCGTTGTCTTCTTGCTCTTGCTGCTAGTCAGTCTTGGTCTCTTCATCAGCTTGATGTTAATAATGCTTTCTTACATGGTGACTTACATGAAGAAATCTATATGTCTCCTCCTCCTGGTCTTCGGCGACAGGGGGAGAATCTTGTGTGTCGCCTTCACAAGTCACTTTATGGTCTTAAGCAGGCTTCTCGCCAATGGTTTGCCAAATTCACTAGTGCCATCATTTCTGCTGGTTTTCAACAATCCAAAGCTGACTATTCATTGTTCACTAAAAAGTCTGGTATTTCTTTCACAGCTTTGCTCATTTATGTGGATGATATTGTGATTACAGGCAATGATGTTAGTGCCATTAATTCTCTGAAGTCTTTTCTCCGTGATCATTTTCGGATAAAAGACCTTGGTGATTTAAAATATTTTTTGGGTATTGAGGTTTCTCGTTCCAAACAAGGGATTTATATTTCTCAACGCAAGTATGCATTAGAGATTCTCAAGGACTATGGTTTTTTGGGAGCACGACCCATTGCTTTTCCTATGGATGACACAAAATTATCTGATAAAGGAGAACTTCTCAAGGATCTTGAAAGGTATCGACGATTAGTAGGTCGGTTAATATATCTCACTATAACTCGGCCGGATATCACCTATTATGTGCATGTTCTAAGCCGTTTTATGCACGAGCCAAGGATATCTCATATGGATGCTGCGTTTCGTATTGTTCGTTATTTGAAGGCTACTCCAGGTCAAGGTTCATTATTTCGTTCTGACAACCAGACCAAGTTAACTGCGTTTTGTGATTCTGATTGGGCAGGTTGTCCTATCACTCGCCGTTCGACTACTGGGTATTGTGTATTCTTGGGCGGTTCTTTGATTCCATGGCAGACGAAACGGCAGAAAACTGTTTCGCTCTCTTCAGCAGAGGCAGAATATAGGGCTATGGCAGGTGCTTGTTGCGAGATAGTTTGGCTTCGTTTTTTGTTGAAGGATTTGAACATTCCCTTGGTTGGTCCTTCCGTTTTATTTTGTGATAATCAAGCAGCGTTACATATAGCTGCCAATCCTGTTTTTCATGAACGAACTCGTCACATTGAGATGGATTGTCACTTTATACGAGATAAGATTGTAGATGGCACAATAGAGACCAAGCATGTGGGTACGGCACAACAGTTGGCAGACTTGTTTACCAAACCTCTTGGGAAAGAAAAGTTTTCGAGTATGTTACGCAAGTTGGGAGTTCTTGATATCCACTCTCCAACTTGAGGGGGAGTGTTAGACAAATAAGGAATATGGTTGGAGTCCTTGTGTAATTGTAGTCCTAATTGTAGTTGTATTCCTAATTTGTAGGGAATTTTCCTTGCTATGCAAGGCATGTAATTGTATATAATATCATTCACGTATCAATAACAAATATGCTTTTTAGCCTACATACCTTTTTCTACAATCCACACACCCCATTTTACTTCTCACACGCCCCTTGATAATTCTGTCCGTTGATCTTCTTCAATTCATCCGATCCGACAGCCGAAAATTAAAAGATGTGTGAGAAGTAAAATGGGGTGTGTGGATATCACACCCCTTCAAAAATTGTCCGTGTAGGACGTTCGTTCTTTTGTCTTCATTTTCGTTCACTTGAACATATATATATGATCATTTCTTCACACTTACAGGGATGGCAGAATCAAATTATTTGGCAAAGATAACACCCAAGCTCTACTTGAGTCTGTCAATGCAGTTCCAAGCAAGTTTTTACAGGTTTTGTACCAATATTACGTGTTACTTTCTTCGATTTCCAACTGTTTTGTTTTAGTTTCCATGTCAATGTAATGAAATTTAGCGACCCTTTTGTTCGTCTTGAAAAGTATAGCAGACGGTTCTTTCGTACGATGATTTGATAGTCTGATATAAATGGTGATGTTTGTGTTCAGTTTATGCATAACCAAGGCATACTTCTAAATGTAAATACCAAGAACCACACTGAGGCAAGTTTCTACGCTATGCTTTCCTCTGATATAATTTTCGTTGTTCGATGAATGAATGATCAAAACGTTGTTTTTGGCAATGTTTATCTACTGCATTTTAATAATTATTTTGCAATGTTGTGCTTAGGTTTGGGACATAAACTTATTCTAAAATAATTACAATCAAAACATACACTAGTCTAAGACATTACAAACTTAGGCATTTGAGGAGGAACTACCAATTTTACACTAACACAAGCCTCTATTGATCATAGTAGTTGTCAAGATACGTTGGCGTAATCTTCTGGAAAATGTTGGCAGGAATCAACAAGTGCCACCAGGTGCTCGACAAAATTGTTCGATGAAGTTGTGGGCATTCGTTTTGTTTGTTTTTTTTGTTTTTTGTCGCAACTATGACTTCATTATTTGAAACTGTTCGGGATAATTTAAAAAAATAAATCTTTGAAATATATGAAGCGTTCTTGCCGGTAATAACCTTCATAAATATTCAGCTCAGATAATGCATGTGTTTTTATTGGAGAAGCTGTTTATATCTCAAAACATCGTTGTTCACATGTGATGACATGTCATGGCATGCATTTTGCCAACATTTTGCGCACTTGACATGGCTTGTCAGGGCTTGTCTTGACACGGTAAACTCGCATCGTGGCATGCCAAAACATTGTTGTTGGCCACAACATGACAAGCGTCGCGAGTTGTCAGCATAATGTATGTCATGACACGCCATGAATTCTCTCTATAAACCATAATTCTCTGCTTGGTTTCTTGGAAAATTTAGGAAATTGAAATTAAGAATTTGGAGAGGAGAGAAAGAAAGGCTTACGTACATGATCGGCGAGTGTTTGAGCCGGTTTATCAGAGAGAATTCGTGTTGTCCACATGTGTTCCACATCACTCAATTTGTATTATCCACATGTTTGGCTTAAAAATTCGCCACACATGAGGAGGCGTGTGAAAATGTGAAGGTAAAAGAGTCGCACATTGGAAAAAATGAGAAACTTTGCAAGGGCTTATAAGTAAGTTGGGCTACCCCTCATATTGCCAATTGATTTTATGGTGGAACTTCAATTTTCTTCATGGTATCAATTTGAGTTGAGAAAGAGGACAATGGCGACTCCCACGCAAATTCCCAAAACTACCCACAAATGCAAACCGAAAATAGAGGTCATCTTCAAGAGCTAGGCGTTCAATAACGAGTACCCGGGCATTGTAGACTGTAATTTCACTCCTCCTTCCTCACAGAAGAAGAAAAAAAAGAAGATAATGAGGAAATTGAGAATTTAAGGTCGTAAGCTCAGCTCATAGTAACTGGGGGATGAGAGAGAACGTGAATTAGATGATGAGAATGCTCCAGTCATGCCTTCGTCACCCATCCGAGTGATGGCCAACACACCTCAATTTCGGTGCCAACTAAAATTCAGATCGGGATGTGTCATAGTACACCAAATTCCAATCTCTTTTTATTGTTGCAAAGTTACTTATTACATTTAGTAAATGAATGACTGGTTGGATTATAAGGACTGCATCTAACGGATACATAAATACTAGAGTTACATATGGGTGACGGAAAAGAAGAAAATGTGAAGAAAAAAAATTGGAAAATTATAGTATGTAATTTTATTTTTGATATTTTATTAATTGTGAAATTATATATATATATATATATAAACTACTAAAAAAAATGATAGCCTAGTAGGGCGCCTATTCATCTATCCTCAGGGCCGGCCTTGCCCTCTATTATACAAGGTTCTTTGTGTGTGTCTCTAAGAAAAAATTAGTTGTTTTGTAACCCTCTATGCAATTAACATTAAAAAAAAAGTAGTTAGCTCGAATACCCCCACAGCCATATTTCAAGCGCAAGTGTTCACTCAAACCCCGTTCGAAGTTGCTTGTGTAAACACATGTGTTCCTAAGCACTTTCGATAGAACCACATTTCATTAAAAATCTTCTTGAAGCATCCAGCATTTTAAAATTATGCCATAATTTCGCCACAAAATCACCTTTAAAGTCGGCCACAAATGGAATCAAATACTTCATAGGTTATACTGATTTTTTTGGTTAAATATTTTCTTCATCTTATTATTTGCACAAAGTCATAATTAAAAAGATTAATGATTTTCCTCTAATAGTTTCTCTTTTGTTGGTTAAGAAAATATTTAAGCAGAAAAACCTCACAATTAAATCTCAAGCGCAAGTGTTACTCGATCCTCGTTTGAGAATGCTTGCGTAAGTACTCATGTTCCTAAGCATTTTAGCAGAAGCACTTTTGATAAAAGCACTTTTGATAAAAGCACATTTTATTAAAAATCACAATATATTATACAAAAAAACAATAGTTTATCTAAATTTCTATCACAAAATATATTCTGAAGTGAAATAAAAATTAGGATTAAAATTAGGAAGAAAAGGAGAAATAAAATATCTTATTATGAGATGATTAAATGTATGATAGCATGTACGTTGAGTTAAGGGACTAAAATTATTTTAAATCTTACACAATATTTTAGTCGAAAATTGATTTCTTTTAAAGACTACAATGAAGTTTTCTACAATATTAATTTTGGAGTATTTATAAACTGTGTGTTTAGCTAAACGTTATTATAAGGTCATCTCCAACAGAAAAGGTTAAAAATAGTCTCATTCAGAATTATAGTCATGCAAGAAATAATTTTTAAATGAACAGTATTATATCATACTCATATACCATCTCCAACTGAAAAGCGGCTAAACATAGCCCCCTCAACAATTTATTATTTTTAATTTAAACTTGTAAGTGAGGTTTTTAGTTCGATTCTCGCCAAAGGCAAATTCGAACTATATTATTATGACCATGGTTTTAAATATCGATAATCTCGACGATATTATTGGTTTTTTGCTTTACCGATATTTTTATAGGTATCCATGAAGTTTTCGTCAAAATATCGCGATATTATCGATAATACCGATAATATCGCGTAATTACCGATAATATCACAAAATTACCGATAATATCTCGAAAAACTTCAAAAATACTTAAAATACTCAAAATATTAAACTAACAAGAACAGACCCCACATCTGATCTTAGCCAAAAGACCGACAAAACAATGCATTCGTCAGCTTTGGAATGTGGTTTTTATAGACATGTTTGCTTGCTCACTTCTATTGCATGGCCGATGTGGGATGAACTAGCTTTTATAGACTTGTTGGCTTGCTGAGTTCAATTGCACGGCCGATGTGGGATATGCTTTGCTTGTCAAGTCGGCCCTGGCTTGGTTATATCCATCAAGGACATTTTCTCTTAACACCCCTATTTAATGAAACTGTGATTCCACTGAGGTACACCCCTAGAAAGTTTATCATTCAGCTCAAACGAAAGTTTTTGGTAATTATTGAAAGTGATCAAGGAGCGTTCACAGCAGATCTATGATTCCCGTTCTCGATTCTTGGGACTAAGAGCACCAAAGCTATTTTCTATTAGTGTGTAAGAAAAGTTCCAAATCGGAGAGTTAATTAAGAAATTCATCACAAAGTTTATTAGGAGTTGTGTCATAACTCTTATTGCCAATTAATTTTGGGGTTGAAACCTTAGTTTTCTTCATGGATCTAGAGCATATATGCTTGCATATTAAAGGAAGTTGAGTTTCCACTATAAAAAGTTATTACAAATAGTTACCACACCCAATACTACATGTATGTTTGGGTGAGAGACTCCCAAACTACAAGGCATGCATTTTAGGCAAATGAAGAAGAAATCTGTCGCACAAAGTTAAATAAGAGGAATTAGAAATGTATCACATGAACATTACAAAGATATGTAAAAGAAATTTGTTAATGACTCATTTTAAGCAGTCATTTGCAAATCCCTCACGTGTTGCATTTCTAATCTCGCATATCTATCTTTTTGTGATTCATTTCTTCATGACTATGTCTAAATTCTCCTAAAATTCCTCTCTTAGATCTTAAGTGCCCCTCTTTTTTTTGTTTCTCACTCACTCATGTCTAAATCTTGTCGAGTTGCATATATTTAGTTGTACAAATGAGCATTAAATTGTTAATATCATGCAATGTATAAAGTGTAAAATATTATACTAATTCATTATATATAAATGATTATGGTGTGTTTAAACTTCTTTCATTAATTACTACATATTTTCTACACTCACAATGTTTGCCAGCTCGCTATATAATCAACTTGATAATGTTAAATCCATCATGCAATGCATTTCTTTCTAATTTTTTGTGATAAACTAATAGATAATTGACTAAATAAACATCCTGCAAAGTTTCAATAAAAATTTCCAAGTTTTTCTTACAATTTCCGTGGTTTCCATGTAATTTTTATCGATATCGATATTATCCCGATATTTTCATCGATATTTCCGTGTTTTCGAACTATCGATATTTCCGATATTACCGATATTTAATACCTTGATTATGACTAGCCTACTGTGAGACTTAGTCTACTCCCCACTCCTTAGTGTAGATAATATTATATATATTAAAAAAAAGTTTATAGTTTAAATTTATTGGTTAATTTAATTAAACTACTGTTGGATATTTTCAAACTTGACCATTAAATTTAAATCAATCATTGCACCAGAAGAGTTTGACCCCCAAAAAAAGGACTTAGAGGAGGCTATATTTGGCCAACTTTATGCCTTTTTGGCTAAAAATAATGGCCCAGTGAATTCCATATAATTATAACCCAGTAATCCACTGAAGATAGATTTTTAAACAAATAAGATCATTTTTTGGTTTTTGGACCTTTAGTCATCTCTATTGGATATGGCCTCAGAAAATTTAACTAAGGACCAGTAACAATGAACAATAAAAAATTAAGGACTAGTTTAGTTACGATCCCTGACCCCTAACTGTTATATACTCAAACCTTATGCATTTTAGGTTTTAGATTGAAGTCCCTCTTCTACCACATAAATGACATAGTATTAAAAGAGATACAATGATCCCAATAAAGACGCAAACCGTTATTTTGCTTTCATTTTCACTACCAATTTAATTATTGAAATTTGCTTATGGGTTTCAACAACAAAAAAAAAAATTGTTTATGGGTGCATTCTAGATTTATTTTTATTTTTATAAAATATGAGTTCATTTATATAAGGGACATTTTACATATAAAAGTTTGGTACATTTATATAAAAAATTTGGGTACATTTGACATACAAAAAATGGGCACGTTTTATATAAATAAATGCGTACATTTTATATAAAAATAATAATGGGTACATTTTAGATCTTGCATAAGGTCACGAGTTTTGGGCATTCGCCAAAATAAACCTGAATCAGATCTTGCAACCCGTATATATGATGTAATGATGTACCTGAAATGTTCTCACATTCATTTGCTTTCAATCTTTGAAGCCCACTAAGATATGCAATTGATGAAGGCAATTCTCTTATGCCACTTTGTCGTATATCCAAATCCATTAGAGATTCCATCTTGCCCTCTTCTATTTCTGACCTTTTAGATAAAGTCATTCAATTCCTTTAGTTACATATCAAGGACTTGAAAATAGAGATCCACACGATAGTAATGGAAGTTTGTGATTTTTGGAACTTTACGCCTTGATTTTTCAAGTACGAAATGCAAATCCTCCATGTTAGGAACGATAATATCATGCTCCTCACAAAACATTTCTACATCATGAACCAAGTCCCCAAAGTCATCATCCCTCAAGGATTGTAGTCTTTGCTTGCATACTTCCAATAAGCATACAAATTATTCGATAAATAAAAATTCAATTCAACTAATCATATGAATAATTGTATACATAATAAATTATGTAATAATTCAATTAATTAATCAATAATCAAGAATTCAAATTTTAATTTTTACCCTAAAACATAATTTCATAATTTCATATCAATAATCATAGAATCATATCAATAACCAATAACCATATTAGTGCATTGAGTGCATTACCATATGATTCTATATGAATTAAACAAAATTCGTTTTAAATAATTAATTAGGGTTAGGGATTATAAATTTAGGAATTAAAAAATTTACCTAAAGAGTGGCTTTGAAGGTTGGAAGCTGACAGCCGGAGAATGGCTGCCCTGTAGTGGCTAGCGACTGGCATGACAGCAAATGGCCAAACGGTGGGTGGGTGCTGATTGGGAATTTTCGTTCTGTTTTGTGCTTCGAATTGAGGAGCAGCGGCTGCCCTTTTGCTGCTCTGATTGGAGGTTGAAAAGGGGAAAACTGAGAGACTGAATGGAATGGGGGAACACACAGTCCCCTCATATAATTTTTTTTTCCAACTTATCGAAACGGCGCCGTTTTTTTTTTCCAACTCAGCTGCAGCCCAGAACCAGACAAACCGAAGACAAAGAGCAGCAGCAGAACCGGTGGGTTTTCCAGCGAGAGGAGGGGCAAAACTAGTGCTCCAGTCTTGTTTTTCCGACGAAGAGAGTGGCGACCACCACTCCTCGCCTTCACATGGCTTCGCATTGATGGTGGTCGCAACTCACAAGTCGCCAAAAAGAAGGAAATGAAGACGGAGTTGAGTCGGTGAATTGGTGGTGATGTGCAGATGCATGAATGACTAGGAGAAAGAGATGACAAAGGAAAAGAGTGAGTCTAAAATTCAACGGTGGAGATAAATCCAATCCAATCCAACATTAGCAATGGTTCAGATCGAGGTCCCACTACCATAATTTCTGGAATCTGCCATGCCCCGTTCGCCCACCCCTAATGAATAGAGAAGGGAGAGACGGTTGGATGGGAACGAGGGGCGAGGTAGGAGAGGCCCATATTTTTTACTCTTTTTGTATTTTTTTTTAAATTTTGTTAATTTTTACTTTTTTTTAGTATCCACGTGGCCCAATATTGACACGTGGTAAAGAGTCTAATAGTAATTGTACAGTTGGAATTTGTTAGCCAACTGCTATGTGTAATTAGTTGTAAATGTTAGGGTCAATTTTGTCAACTGAATTGTATCTATATATACTGAAATGTGTGTATTGTTCAGTAGGTCAATCAAATGAGAAGAAGCATTTTTCACACCTCTGAGTTTTCATACAAGCTAAGATTCAATATGGTATCAGAGCTAATTTAACATCAACCTTAAGGGACATTTTTCACACCTAAGTTTTCTTACAAGCTAAGATTCAATATGGTATCAGAGCTGATTTAACATCAACCTTAAGGAACGTATTTTTCACACCTTTGAGTTTTCTTACAAGCTAAGATTCAATATGATATCATAATTGAAATGTGTGGCACCCAGTCATTGTCTACGTGTGCGCCATGTCACCAATTAACAGCTGATTTAATATCAACCTTAAGCTATCTCCAACCGAATGGTTGGATTATAAGGACTGCATGTGACGGATAGAGAAATACTAGAGTTACATATGGGTGACGGAAAAGAAGAAAATGTGAAGAAAAAAAATTGGAAAATTATATTATTGCGTATAATTTTATTTTTGATATTTTATTAATTGTGAAATTATATATATATATATATATATCACATCCCGGGCTTGACTCCACTGTAGCACGATATTGTCCACTTTGGGCCCCGACCACGCCCTCACGGTTTTGTTTCTGGGAACTCACACAATAACTTCCCAGTGGGTCACCCATCCTGGGAATGCTTTCGCCCGAACTCGCTTAACTTTGGAGTTCCGATGAAACCCGAAG